>NC_053390.1:241404611-241496686 GCF_905171765.1 Bufo bufo
GAAAATGCTGATGGTGGTGGGGTGGGGAAAAAGAAGGCTATCTAACTCGATCATCAATGATGGCGGAACTCACCCCGTTGACACTGGCAAGCATTAACGTTGCCAGTATTAAGTCAGACGCAGCTCGTTTCCTGGCCTTTGATTTTTTCAGCCGTATTGAAGCTGATATTTTGTTTTTGCAAGAGACCTGGTTAACAAGTACAACTCTGCTGGCAAAAGCCAAGCGAGAATGGCGGCTAGGTCCGTCTTTCTGGTCTCTTGCGGCCGAGCCACGTAGCGGGGTGGCGGTACTTTTTAAGACCGCCGAAAGAGTGGAATGCAGGAGGATAATCGAGTTAGAAATGGGAAGGTGCCTGATTTTAGATGTCCTCATGGGGAGACAAGAATTGAGACTAATAAACATCTACGGCCCACAGAGTAAGTGGGACCGCAAGTGTCTCCTCATGAGGATTAAGCCTTTTCTTTTTACCAGCCGGCAAGTGATCTTTGGAGGGGACTTCAACAATGTGACGAGGGCCTGTGATAGGGGAGGCTCCAAAGGTGGGCTGGATGCTGATAGCATTGTGTTGTCTAGGATAGTTGAGGATACTCGTCTGGTGGACGCCCATTTACGGCATAAGCCAGACCACGTGGATTTCACCTTTCATCAGGGAAATCGTAGGTCTAGAATAGATAGGTTTTATTTAAAGGAGGAGGCTTTTTTCTCGGCTTTAGAAGCCGTGGAAGTGGAATTCTCCGACCACTGTTTGATTATTTTTTCTTTGAATGTTGCAGAGACTCCCTGTATGGGCAGAGGTATGTGGAAGCTAAATTCATCTCTCCTGGAAGAAGTGACAATAAGACAGTCCTTTGAGGATTTCCTTCAGAGCCAGGAACCCTTGGTGGACCTCTGCAACAGTAAGTCGGAGTGGTGGGAGATATTCAAAAAAAGGACGGCAAGGTTTTTCCGTGAGCTTTCTAACCTCAGGAGCTGGGACAGATACTGTCTGTACCAGGAACTGAGGAAGAAACTTGAAAGACTGGTTTCGACGGGGGGTAGCCGTGAGGATATCTCTCGTGTGAAATCCTTGCTCAAGAGGTGTCAGTACGATAGATACGCCTCTTTGGTAGCTGAAAGGGATTTCGGGAAGTACCGCTCACCCGACCCCTTTGGAAACTGTAAGATGGCAGTAAAAAGTAAATTTGTGGTAGGCCTGGTCGACAGTACGGGTTCCCTGAATAGGTCCAAATCAGGGATCCTGGAGGTCGTCAGGTCTTTCTACTCTCACCTCTTGGGTAGGAAAGAACTAAATCGGGACAGTTTTTCAGCTTTCTTGGCTGAAGCTATTCCCAAGGCAGGAATAGACCCCTCTCTTGATGTTTTGGCAGAACCTATCAGGCAAGAGGAAGTGGGACTGGCCATTGATGGGCTTAGGCCCAAGAAATCGCCAGGTCCGGATGGCTTAACATCCGAGTGGTACAAGGCTTTCAAGGAACAATTAGTTCCTCTCTTGACCGAGGTGTTTAACGAGTGTCTTTCCTCGGGCACTCTGCCAAAGTCAATGGGTAAGTCAGCCCTGATTATTCTGTCAAAGGGTAAAGATCCATCCCGCATTGAGAACTGGAGACCCATATCGCTTCTCAATGTGGACAGGAAGATTCTGGCAAAAATACTTTTCTGCAGATTGGTGAAGTTTGCACCGAGACTTCTTTCTGGGGCTCAGCACTGCTCTGTTCCCGGTCGGAGCGCTTTTAGCGCCGTTCTCAGTGTCCGAGAAGCCGTGGAGCGGGGCAGGGCGGGTGTTTGGAAAGGGTTTCTGTTATCTTTGGACCAGGCAAAGGCTTTTGACCGGGTGAACCATGAGTACCTGTGGTCTGTTCTCTTGTGGTATGGTCTACCAGGGAGGTTTGTAGACTGGTTAAAAACTTTGTACAAAGGGGCGGAGAGTTTCCCGTTGATTAACGGTTGGTCGGGTCGACCTTTTGAGGTGGCTTCTGGTGTCCGCCAGGGATGTCCTTTAAGCCCTTTGCTGTATGTGTTTGCGATTGATCCCTTCATTAGAAGGGTAGATCGTGGACCGTTGGCGGGGGTGGGGATGGAACTGGTGGTGCGGGGGCCATCTCTGAAGGTGGTGGCATACGCCGATGATGTCTCCATTCTTGCCTCCTCGGAGGATGAGGTGAGCTGGGTGATGTCGGAGGTGGACTGCTATTCAGAGGTTTCTGGGTCTCAGATCAACTGGGACAAATGTGAGACTCTCTGGCTGGGGGAAGGGGATCCTGTTTTCGATCTCCAGGGCACTCTTCCAGAACCTCAGAAGTCCGTAAAGATCTTAGGCATCAATTTCGGCCAGGATGGAGATTATCATCAGCAAAATTGGGAGAGTAGACTAAAAGATGTCGCCCAAAAGGTGGACCGTTGGAAGGGATGGTCTTTATCCCTCAGGGAAAGGGTTCACCTGTGCAAAGCCTACCTGATTCCCGTGCTTTTGTATCTAAGCAGTGTTTGTGTTTTGCCAGGGTCTCTCTGGGGTACGGTCTACAGCCTCTTTTTCCAGATGTTGTGGGGAAACAGGCTGAACCTAATCAGGAGAGAGGTTACTTACCGCACAAGGAGACTAGGCGGGTTGGATATGGTCAACCCTGTGGTATTCTTAACAAATACCTTTTTGAAAATTAATATTGCAAACCTCTGGAAAGAGAGGGCTCCTTTGTGGGTAATTTCCTGTAGGGAGTGGTTTCGGCCTTTCTTCCAGGAATGGGAGACAGGAGGGCGAGTGAAAGACCTACGTGCGTCACATGGATATCTTCCGGCTTACGTTGCCCCGGTTCTGAGAATCCTGAGACGGTGGGGTCTGGGGAAGGGAGAGGTGGAGACCATGTCGAGGTTTTCCCTTGACAGGAAGGTTCTATCTTACCTTTTTCAGGCCCCACTGGCCTTGAGGGACTGCCCAAGTCAGGATCTGGAGGGTGGGCTGTCTTTGTTGAATTCAGAAAGGATCCCTAAGAAAGTTTGGGATGTGACTTGGCGCTGCTTCCACGGTAAGCTATATGTAAGGGACAATGTGAAGTGTAGAAACTCTGAGGAAAGGGGTTGTCCCCGGGAGGAGTGTGGTAACCTGCTGGAAACCATGGACCACTTCTTACTTCATTGTCTCTTTAATATAGAGGTATACAAAAGGGTGGGGGCTTCCATCGGTTGGCCTAGGCTGGCCGCCCTGTCCTATGCGGAGTGGGCCTATGGGGCTTTCAAAGACCTTGGTGGGAGGGACCGTCGCACTTTATTCGTAGTTAGTGCAGTGGTTAGGCACCACATCTGGTGTGCACGGTGTCTAGTGTCAACAAAGAGTCACAAAATCCTCCCGGTGGAGACGGTATATAGGAACATCATGGGTGACCTGGTGAAGGTACGCTCTCTTGAGTACGAAAGGTGGGGGGACCCCAAGGCCTCTCGTCTGTGGAGGGGCTTCTGTTTTGGGGTTCCTTAGCTGAGTAGTGCTCTTTTCCTGGTGGTGGGCTGATATAGCACACACATAGGTTTTTGTTTTGTTTTGTAGTAATGCAAGTATGGAAAGGCTTACGGGTACCGAACCATAGCTGGTTTAGGTGTAATAGTATTGGTTTATGGTGTCTATATTGTATTATATAGGTATGTTTTGTATTATGTTAGTGTATGATAATATTATATTATTATATTAGTATTGTTAAGTTTATAGTGGGGTTTAGTTAGGTTGGGAGGGGGCTGGGAGGGAGGAGGGAGTGTATATATTTTTGTTTTCTATTATATATTATATACATATATAAAAAAAAAAAAAAAAAAAATTATAAAAAGAAAAAAATAAAGAAAAAAATATATATATATAAAAAAAAAAAAGAAAAAGGTGTTTTTTTTTTGTTTGTTGCAAACTGACTGACCCCAGTCCGACTGGGGAAAGACTAGGACTTCTCAAAGCTCGGGGTTTATCCCCTTGGAACTTTGGGGGTTATCAGTTTGCATATTTGCTGTGGACTGGTGGTGGGTTAGTTAGATTTAGTTCTATAAGTTGTATATAATTTGTATATCATTTGTATATAGTTTGTGTATATAGTCGGTATATAGTTTGTATATAGTTTATGTATATTGTGTATATATTTTATTTTATGGATTTTATGTATACGTGTAAGATGTAAATATGTATAGTATGGGGTTACGAAAGTGTTTTAAGTGTGAATAGTATTGTAGGTTCTAGTGGGGTGGTGGACTGGTCGGGATGGGTTTAGTCATGTGTTTCGTTTCTGTGTATAGATATTGTTATGGCCTTTTGTTATTTATTTACAAATTAAAAGAGTCCATATATACAGAATAGATAATTAGAATTACACACAGCATGCAGCACAAGAGAAGTTACTGTATACAGTGTATTGTATATGCAGTATATATGGACAATATGAAACTAAAATACTCGGACACCTACTCATTACACTTAGGATAATCCTGAGTCCAGAAAAGTCCCAAAAAAGAAAGTATACACGTTAGGCTAGTTTCACATCTGCGTTTTTACATGCGGTAGGCATAGCCAGATACTTGCAGGATAACAGGCCGAACTGGATGGACAAATGTCTTTTTTCGGCCTTATGTACTATGTTACTATGTTACTATGTTCAAGGCCGGACACCATAAGGCTACTTTCACACTTGCGGCAGAGAGATCCGGCAAGCAGTTCCGTCGCCGGAACTGCCTGCCGGATCAGGCAAAATGTATGCTAACTGATGGCATTAGTAAGACTGATCAGGATCCTGATCAGGCTTAAAAATGCCTGATCAGTCGAAAAAATGCATTGAAATGCCGGATCCGTCTTTCCGGTGTCATCCGGCAAAAACGGATCCGGCATTTATTTTTTCACCTTTTTTTCAGTCTGCGCATGCGCATACCGGAAGGACGGATCCGGAATTCCGGTATTCTGAATGCCGGATCCGGCACTAATACATTCCTATGGGAAAAAATGCCTGATCCGGCATTCAGACAAGTCTTCAGTTTTTTTAGCCGGAGATAAAACCGTAGCATGCTGCGGTTTTCTCTTTTGCCTGATCAGTCAAAACGACTGAACTGAAGACATCCTGATGCAAACTGAACGGATTACTCTCCATTCAGAATGCATGGGGACATACCTGATCAGTTCTTTTCCGGTATAGAGCCCCTGTGACGGAACTCTATGCCGGAAAAGAACAACGCAAGTGTGAAAGTAGCCTTAACTGTAATCTGCAGAAGATTCACAAAAATTTCTGTGTGCTTCCACACCAAACCCCACAATACCTAACGGTGGTTTTTGGGGTAGATTTGATGCAGTTTTGCAGCAAATTAACCTTTCCATTGAAATGGGTGAAATAAACACAAAGATCTGCAGATTTTCGACTATCTGCAATAATTTCTGTATGGAAAAAAGAAGCAAAGTGTTCATGAGATTTGTTGAAACTCATTCACTTTGCTGGTATGTGTTTTTTCCGCACAGGAATCCGCGCAGAAAAAACTGACATAATTTGCATCATGTACATATAACCTTAGACCTAGCCCACCTGTTCTACCCGAGGTATGAGAGAAAAAATACAAGGGAGTGAAGTTTAGGGCGGGCTTTATAGGATTACAACTCATTAAAAGTAACATCTGTCCTATTAGTCCACAGGGCGGAAAATCCCCATCATTGTGCTGCTGTAAGGCCTCATGCACACGACCGTTGTGTGCATCCGCGGCCGTTGTTCCGTTTTCCGTTTTTTTTCGCGGACCCATTGACTTTCAATGGGTCCGTGGAAAAATCGGAAAATGCACCGTTTGGCGTCCGCGTCCGTTATCCGTTTTTCCAGTCCGTGAAAAAAATATGACCTGTCCTATTTTTTTCACGGACAACGGTTCACGGACCCATTCAAGTCAATGGGTCCGTGAAAAATCACGGATGCACACAAGATAGTCATCCGCGTCCGTGATCCGTGTCCGTGATCCGTGTCCGTTTTTCCTATCATTTTCAATGCAAACTTGACTTATTTTTTTTTTTTCACTTTTCATGTTCGTGGATCCTCCAAAAATCAAGGAAGACCCACAGAAGAAAAAACGGTCATGGATCACGGAACAACGGAAATCCGTTTTGCGGACCGCAAAAAAAAACGGTCGTGTGCATGAGGCCTAAGGGGCATAAAGGAAATTGAATTTTTACTTTTCATCCTTTTTCTTTTATGGTAAAAGTGACATTTTTCTGCAAAGTTAATGCTACTAAAGAAATTAAAGAGCTAAAATCATTACAATAAATGCGTGTTTTTATAACATACTAATAAATATCACAAAGCAATATTTGGTATCCCTGTAACCGTAATAAAGGGGAGTTCACATCATTGTTTACCTTTCCGTTCTCCTGATCCGTCAGAAGAAGAGAAAAAAAATAGGATCCTTTAAAAAAAACGGATCCTGTTGCATCAGTTGTCATCCGTTTGAGCCGTTTCCGTCTGAGATATTTTTTTTTTTGATGAGAAAAAGAGTACTGCATGCAGGACTTTTTTTCCGCCTAAAAAAAACGGATCTCAGAAGGAAATGGCTCAAACGGATGACAACTCTGATGTAACAGGATCAGTTTTTTTTTACAGGATCCAGTTTTTTTTCTCTGTCTTCGGCTTATTGCACACGACAGTATATTTTCACGGTCCGCAAAACGGGGTCCCGTTTTTCCGTGATCCGTGACCGTTTTTTCGTCCGTGGGTCTTCCTTGATTTTTGGAGGATCCACGGACATGAAAAAAAAGTCGTTTTGGTGTCCGCCTGGCCGTGCGGAGCCAAACGGATCCGTCCTGAATTACAATGCAAGTCAATGGGGACGGATCCGTTTGACGTTGACACAATATGGTGCCATTTCAAACGGATCCGTCCCTAATGACTTTCAATGTAAAGTCTGGAGTCCCTTTTATACCATCGGATCGGAGTTTTCTCCAATCCGATGGTATATTTTAACTTGAAGCGTCCCCATCACCATGGGAACGCCTCTATGTTAGAATATACTGTCGGATATGAGTTAGATCGTGAAACCTCATTTCCGACAGTATATTCTAACACAGAGGCGTTCCCATGGTGATGGGGACGCTTCTAGTTAGAATATACTACAAACTGTGTACATGCCTGCCCCCTGCTGCCTAGCAGCATCCGATCTCTTACAGGGGGCCGTGATCAGCACAATTAACCCCTCAGGTGCCGCACCTGAAGGGGTTAATTGTACTATCATATCCCCCTGTAAGAGATCAGGGCTGCCAGGCAGCAGGGGGCAGACCCCCCCTCCCTCCCCAGTTTGAATATCATTGGTGGCCAGTGCGGCCCCCTCCCCCCCCCCTTCCTCCCTCTATTGTAATAAATCGTTTGGTGGCACAGTGTGCCCCCCCTCTTCCTCCCTCTATTGTAATAAATCGTTTGGTGGCACAGTGTGCGCCCCCCCCCTTCCTCCCTCTATTGTAATAAATCGTTGGTGGCACAGTGTGCCCCCCCCCCTTCCTCCCTCTATTGTAATAAATCGTTGGTGGCACAGTGTGCGCCCCCCATCGGCCCCCCTCCCTCTATAGCATTAACAACATTGGTGGCCAGTGTGCGGCCCCCCCCCCCCGATCATTGGTGGCAGCGGGTTACTAGCAATAGTACAATAGTAAAAGATTCATACTTACCTGGGAGCTGCGATGTTCGTGTCCGGCCGGGAGCTCCTCCTACTGGTAAGTGACAGATCATTTAGCAATGCGCCGCACGGACCTGTCACTTACCAGTAGGTGGAGCTCCCGGCCGGACACGAACATCGCAGCAGCCACCAGCAGGTAAGTATGAATCTTCTACTATTGTACTATTGCTAAGTAACCATGGCAACAAGGACTGTAGTAGCGTCCTGGTTGCCATGGTTACCGATCGGAGCCCCAGCGATTAAACTGGGACTCCGATCGGAACTCCGCTGCCACCAATGATGGGGGGGGGGGGAGATGGGAGGCCGCACACTGGCCACCAATGTTGTTAATGCTATAGAGGGAGGGGGGGCCGATGGGGGGCGCACACTGTGCCACCAACGAATTATTACAATAGAGGGAGGGGGGGGGGGCGCACACTGTGCCACCAACGAATAATTACAATAGAGGGAGGGGGGGGCCGCACTGGCCACCAATGATATTCAAACTGGGGAGGGGGGGAGGGTCTGCCCCCTGCTGCCTGGCAGCCCTGATCTCTTACAGGGGGATATGATAGTACAATTAACCCCTTCAGGTGCCGCACCTGAAGGGGTTAATTGTGCTGATCACGGCCCCCTGTAAGAGATCGGGTGCTGCCAGGCAGCAGGGGGCAGTCTTGTACACAGTTTGTAGTGTATTCTAACTAGAAGCGTCCCCATCACCATGGGGACGCCTCTGTGTTAGAATATACTGTCGGTTCTGAGTTTTCACGAAGTGAAAACTCAGCTATGAAAAAGCTTTTATGCAGACGGATCTTCGGATCCGTCTGTATAAAAAGTAACCTACAGCCACGGATCACGGACACGGATGCCAATCTTGTGTGCATCCGTGTTCTTTCACGGACCCATTGACTTGAATGGGTCCGTGAACCGTTGGCCGTGAAAAAAATAGGACAGGTCATATTTTTTTCACGGCCAGGAAACACGGATCTCGGATGCGGCTGCAAAACGGTGCATTTTCCGTTTTTTCCACGGACCCATTGAAAGTCATGGGGTCCGCGAAAAAAAACGGAAAACGGCACAACGGCCACGGGTGCACACAACGGTCGTGTGAAAGAGGCCTTCTTCTGATGGATCAGAAGAACGGAAAGCTAAACGGTCATGTGAACTCCCTTAACCTGTATAACATAGTAAACACATCATTTATGGTGACTAGTAAACAGCGTTAATAAAATTGGCACACTTTTTTACCCCTTTATTTAACCCATAACTGAGTTGATAGAAATTAAACTCATATTGATATATATGGCAAAATGGCCTGACAAAAAAAAGCAAAAACAAAAAAGTTACGGCTGTTATGGCTATGAATGTGAGAAGGGCCAGAGGGTGGGGGCAACACGGTTGGTCTGTATGGATCTGTTGGATCTTCTCCTCCTATCTGGAGTCCTTCAGGACCAGTGGCATACACTGTGACCACATGGTATGCTCATTTGACCTGTTCCTAGGTCCTTAAGCCACAGGAAGATTAAATGTTGATGTTGCCGGTCGTTGTGGGAGCCGGACCAACAGCATTCAGCCGAACGCTCTGGTGGCTTCCATAAGAAAGGGATTTTCTATGATAAGACAAACCTTCTAGCAAAGACAATAACTTTACCAGCACGGACTAAGTCTGAGGCTTTTGCGAAACTAAAGTCTTGTGGAATAAAATGATCACTAGAAGAAGTCAAGAATTTTAATCTCTTAATTCCCCTGAGATAAAAACTTGGGGAGGTATGTTTTGCTAGGTAGTATTATGGGGCATTATATTAGTCTCGTTGGAATGTATTGCCCAAAGCAATGTCAAATAAAGTTTCTATGGAACAAGCTTAAATTTCCCTCTTCATAGGCGCTGGCAGGATTTTTTTTTTTATATTCCAATGTCATGCAAGACCTTCAGGAGCTACCAGTGTAGGCAGTGAGCAGCAGGGTGGAGTGGAGCTTGTGGCCCTGAGATGGGTAGTAGTACTCACAGTTCTTGGTGGCAGTCCTTACTTTGGTGCTCCCTGGGCTGTGTGCAGTGAATGGAGGGCCCATCCTTTCCTCAATCGGGGCACTCCCTAACGTTCTGGGGCTCCTGCCTGATGGTAGTTAGGGTTCCCTTGATATTAAATGTTTGGCATGTGCAAAGCAGGCATACAGATGCAGAGCCGGCAGATGAATGATGGAGTCAATAGCCAGGCCTGTTAGTTACAATAAATAAAGTAATTCTTTAATAAATTGATGATGGGAGTAGTAGTACATATTGCAGCAAAAGGCACAGTTACAAAGTATGTCACAGTATAGTCTCCTCCCAATAGCTGTGTATGGGCTCCCTGACTCTCCTCCTGAGAACACTTTACAGTCTCTCTACATAACCACATGCATGCTGTTCCGTTCTTGTCAACCCTTTCTACAGTGCAGAATTTAGATCTGAGTGGCCAGTTCATCTCATATGTGATGGATATCGGAGGCAATATGTTCTTTCCACAGCAGCAAAGTCTTTCTGTCATAAACGAACGAATATCTTGCACAGTCTTTATGGTTCTGGGCTTTCTAAGACATTGAGTCTCTTTCTTTAATAATAATAATAATAATAATATAATAATTAGGGATCGATCGATTATCGGTTTTACCGATATTATCGGTCGATATTATCGGTCATCTATTTTGCCGATATTCCGATAACGAATCGGGAACACGGATCGCGCTGCTGTCAGCGCGATCCGTGTTCCCTCAGCAGCACAGGGGAGAAGGAAGCAGTGTCTCCCTCCCCCCTGTGCCGCTGCTCCGCTGCCACCAATGAGAGGAGGGAGGACAAGTGGCTGTGGCCACTGCGCCACCAATGAAGATACCTCTCTCATTAATTCATATACAGGAGGCGGGAGCTGGCTACAGAATCACATAGCCGGCTCCCGACCTCTATGACAAGTAGCTGCGATCTGCGGTAGTTAACCCCTCAGATGCCGCACCTGAGGGGTTAACTCCCGCGGATCTCAGCTCCCGCTCATAGAGGTCAGGAGCCGGCTATGTGATTCTGCAGCCAGCTCCTGCCTCCTGTATATGAATTAATGAGTGCAGTGCGCCCCCCCACCCAAAACCCCCAGTATTAATCATTGGTAGTGCAGTGCGCCCCCCCACCCCAGTATTAAGAACATTGATGGCACAGTGCGCCCCCCCACCCAAGCCCCCCAGTATTAATCGTTGGTGGCAGTGGCCACAGGGTCCTCTCTCCCCTCCTCCTCAGTGGCAGTTCCCATCGGAGCCCCAGCAGTGTAAACCTGGGGCTCCGATCGGTTACCATGGCAGCCAGGACGCTATTGAAGCCCTGGCTGCCATAGTTAGCTCCCTTGCTGCTGTGTGCGCAAAGCACAGAGCAGCAGGGACAGTGTGAGGTCCTATTCGCCCTGATAGAGCTCTATCAGGGTGAATAGGACAAGGGTTCTAGTCCCTAAGGGGGCTAAAAGTTATTAAAAAATAAAACTAAAACACCAAAATATTAACTATAAATGAAAAAGAAAGATTTACAAAAAAAACAAAACTACACGTTAACAATAAACATATTCATTTTCAGCAGATTTCTCTGAATATCGGTATAAATTATCGGCTATCGGCCTGAAAGTTCACAGATTATCAATATCGGTATTGGCTCTAAAAAATCTATATCGGTTGATCCCTAATAATAATATTTATTTCTTTAGCGCCACCATATTCCGCAGCGCCTTACAATTCAGAGGGTTGATGTACCAAACAAAATACATCACAACGTAACTGGTTGATATATCGCTGAAACACTAGTAGTGAGGGCCCTGCTCGCAAGAGCTTACAATATATATGAGGAAATAGGGGTGACACGAAAAGGTAGTTGTGATATGTAGTAGTTGAGCCAGTTTTGTACTGAAAAGAGTGGTGTAGGCCGATCTGAGGACCGAGTTCAGGTCTGAATAGTTGGTGTGGGGGTGTGTGTTACTCGGGGAACAGTCAGTTTAGGAAGCATTATAAGCCTGTCTGAAAAGATGTGTTTTTAAGGCAGATTTGAAGGTAGGGAAGTGGGAATTAACCTGATATTCCAGGACAGAGCATTCCAGAAAGTAGGTGCAGCTCGAGAAAAGTCTTGAGAGGTACGAATCATGGAGGATTTTAATCTTAGAGCACTAACAGAATGAGAGCATGAGTAGAGTGGTAGACGGAAATGATGGAGGAGATGTAAGGAGGTGCAGCACTGTGGAGAGCTTTGTGGTTGAGGGTGAGAAGTTTGAACTGTATGGTGGATGGGCAACCAGAGAAGTGACTTGTACAATCAGTGTAACGGGTGGATAGATGAGCCTGGCTTCACATTTAGGACAGACTGAAGGGGGGGAGTTTAGTGAGAGGGAGACCGATTAGTAATGAGTTGCAGTAGTCCAGACGAGAATTAATCAAAGCAACAACAAGAGTTTTGGCCGTTTCCATCGTAAGAAAAGGGTAGATTCTGGAGATATTCTTGAGTTGCAGATGACAAGAACGAGCAAGTGATTGGATATGGGGAACAAAGGATAGGGATACTCTGAAAATAAAGTTGCTTCTTGCAGCTTTAGTCTCAGGGAGAAAGGTTCTCTGGACCCTGGCCTAGTTTACAGGAGCTTGCACATGTAGGTCTTGTCTGCAGCTCTGCTAAGACCCAACTCAACTAACTAGGGGACTGATCAAGTCCATCACTCTGGTAACCTAATCAAGTCTGCCAGTGTTAACCATCTATTGCTCATACGTATACATAGAAATACGTGCTATAACAACGAATCAAAACATTTAACTTGGTAACATGAAATTAACACTTTTAGCGGTAATTAACCCTTTGCAGTTGTCCTTTGAGACACTGCACCAGGATCACTGTCATCATAGCGGACACAATCATGTTGATATTTTTTCCATTCTTTGGGTAAGGAATATTCTTCTCTATTTATAAACCCAATATAAACCACACCTAAGAGTCCAAACTATGGAGCCAAGATCATGTTGCCAATGTACTGTTAAATAATCTAGTAGGCTTATTGAGATTTTCTGCCTGGAAGGATTTTCCATGCATAAGTGATTATGTGTGCATGACAATGGTGGGATGATTTTATTCATCCAGACCCGCTGGAGAAGAATGTTAACTATACAAATAATACAGATTAGATGAAAGTAGACTGCCAGAGTTGCACTCGTGTGGTCTTCTGAAGACCGTAATACCTTCTGTAATACCAGGTCCATGGGCAGGACCACTCCTGGATTGATTATGTAACTATTAGGGCTTTTTTACATAAGAATATGGTTTGGTACTTTGCTGCAGCTATAATAATGACTTGAAAACAGCCTGCATTGTTTTGGCATGTCACATGAATTTTAATGGCATTTTTGTATCATTTTTTTCTCCACACATGAATGAGTTGGGTTTTTATTTCAGGTGTTTTTCCGCTACAGAGTAGGGTAAGGAATAATACCTGAAAAAAAAGACTATTGCTACAAAAAAAATACCATAAACACAAAAAAGATATATCCTAATTGAAAATCACGTGCCCTGTGTTTTAAAGTCCCACAGACTTAAAGCTAACATCTGGAGTTGGCATTTTTGTAGCAAGAAATGCATCTAAATAAAAGCTACAAAAATGCAATATGAACCAAGCTTTTTCAGTGATACATGGGGCTTTATTTTTATGTAATTCTTTTTATACCCAACATTAAGTAAGAAAAGGAGGAAAAAAATGTTTTTTAAAATTTAACATACAACGAAAATTCTTTTGTGCTTAGTTTTTTTGTGTTTTTTAAAGGTTTTATAACAGAGAATGGATAATAAAACAATAGCCGCAATGTAGCAATATACATATACATGACACAATCTATGAAAGTACAATATGGGATCCTATAGTGTGTATTGAGAGGATGGGATTATCAACAAAATCACCAAAAGACTTGTCTAATCAACCATTAAAGGGGTTCTGCAGTTTGTTTAAAGAGGACCTTTCACCTGAAAATGCAAGTTAAACTAAGATATACCCTTACTTGCTGGCCCCCGGTGGTGCTTATTCAGTTGTTCATTTTGCACTCAGTGCCCCCGTTTGTCCACGGTGCCCCCCGCAATATTTCCAGCCTTCTATGCTAATGAGCCATTTGGCTCAACTGGGTGGGCCTGCAAAAGTTCTCCCGGGCGTGTCTTTCTTCTCCCTGGCATGGAGTGCATCCAATCAGCGCGCTCCGCTCTTAGCCAGGGAGAAGAAGCTCCAGTTCTCGCGAGATTCGCTAGAACTGGAGCGATTTCATCCATCCTGAGCCGCGAGAATCTCGCGAGAACTGGAGCTTCTTCTCCCTGGCTAAGAGCGGAGCGCGCTGATTGGATGCGTTCCGTGCCAGGGAGAAGAAAGACACGCCCAGGAGAACTTTTGCAGGCCCGCCCAGTTGAGCCGAATGGCTCATTAACATAGAAGGCGGGAAATATTGCGGGGGGCGCCGCGGACAAACGGGGGCACTGAGTGCAAAATGAACAACTGAATAAGCACCACCGGGGGCCGGCAAGTAAGGGTATATCTTTAGTTTAACTTGCATTTTCAGGTGAAAGGTCCTCTTTAAACTGATGATCTATCCTCTGGATACATCATCAGCATCTGATCAGTAGGGGTCCGACACCCGGGATCCCTGCCGATCAGCTGTTTGAGAAGGCAGCGGCGATCCAGCAGCGCCGCGGCCTTCTCACTGTTTACCGCTGGCCCAGTGACGTCACGACTAGTCTGGGCCTGGGCGCAGCTAAGCTCTGTTCACTTGAATGGAGCTTAGCCCCGCCTAGGCTAGTTGATACTAGTCGTGACGTCACTGGGCCAGCGGTAAACAGTGAGAAGGCCGTGGTGCTGCTGGAGGACCGCTGCCTTCTCAAACAGCTGATCGGCAGGGGTCCCGGGTGTCGGACCCCCACCGATCAGATGCTGATGATCTATCCAGAGGATAGATCATCAGTTTAAACAAACTGCAGAACCCCTTTAACTAAGCCCTCATGTACACGCCTGTGTCCGTATTGTGGTCCACAAACTGTGGATCCGCAAAATGGAAACACCTTCCGTGTGCAATCCATATTTTTCTCACTTCGATTAGTAGCAATGACTATTCTTCTCTGCAATTGGACACGTCTTATATTTTGCAGAATGAACACACGGATGTGTACAGCAAACAGATGACTTCTGTGTCCTGTCGATTCTTTATTTTTTTTGCGGACCCATAGAAGTGAATTGGTCTATGTACAACCTGCAAAAAATGCGGATTGGATGCAGAAAAAAAAAATATGGTCGCATGCATGTGGCCTTAGTAGAATGAGGGGAGAATCTAAGGATGGGGCGTAGGGAGGACTTACTCTATATCTCAACATTCTGATCTCTCTGCACTGCCGGAAGCTTAATCGTCCCCATTCGGCCCCACTAACTGTAATGGGAACCGGCAGAGATCTGGCTGCAACCTGGGAAATATAGAGGGAATCGCTGGAAGAAAATGGGTGCTGTATACATGCCACTCATTGAGCGCCGTTGCAGCTGCCTGATCTCCTTGTAGTTGCAGACTCAACCAAGAGTTCAGGAAAATCTTTACATTTGGTCCAATTAGGTGTTTTACGTCAAGTTACCCTTTTTTGTTATTGATTATTATATATGTTATTTCTTTTTACAGTACTTTGTCCTACTTTTACTTTTAAAGTTGAAATAATTTTATTGGGCATTTGTCAGCAGATTTGTCCCTATGACACTGGCTGACCTGTTACATGTGCACTTGGCAGCTGAAGGCATCTGTGTTGGTCCCATGTTTATATGTGCCCGCATTGCTGAGTAAAATGATGTTTTAATATATACAAATGAACCTCCAGGAGCTCTGCTCTCTCTGTAAATGACTCATCCTCTGCACATTGATTGACAGGGCCAGGCAGGCATGATCACGTGTACAATGGCTGAACTTTTCAATCAAATTGGAGAGGGCATGGCAGTTGCAGAAAGAGCAGAGCTTCTAGGTGTAATGGCAACGCCCCCATTGTTCTTAGAGACCCATTTGCATATATTAAAACATCATTTTTAGCAATCCGGACACATATACAGGGCTCCAGATGGCGACCAAAACGGTCGCCAATGCGCCTTAAAATTTGCAGATGGCGACAAGACTTTTTAGTCTTGTCGCCATTTGCGACTGTCCCGCCGCGATCCTGCGCAGCCTAAGTTCTCTTCACTAGCACACGGCACAGTGGAGAAGGAAGGAGTCCCTCCCTCTCCACTGTGACGCGGCCGCCACTACCACCAATGGGGATATAGCAGGGAGGAGGAGGGGAGGAGCTGTCGCCACTGCGCCACCAATGAATGTAAAACATAAGTATAGGCAGCGGTATCACAGACCCGGCACCCGGCCTCAATAACAGGGCATGCGATCCGTGGCAATTAACCCCTCAGGTGCCAAAGATCGCATGCCCTGTTATTGAGGCCAGGTGCCCGGTCTGCGATACCGCTGCAGACAATTGTATAAAGGAGTTAAAGAGGACCTTTCATGGGTCAAAAGAATATGAACTTAGTAGCAGGCTGCATAGAGCGGCGCCCAGGGATCTAAGTGCACTTACTATTATTCCTGGGCGCCGCTCCGTTCTCCCGCTGTGGCCCCCGGTATTTTCAGTAAGTGCACTTAGATCCCTGGGTGCCGCTCTATGCAGCCTGCTACTAAGTTCATATTCTTTGGACCCATGAAAGGTCCTCTTTAATTACATTCATTGGTGGTGCAGTGCGCCCCCCCAAAGCCTCTTCCCCCCCCCATTATAACTGGCCACAAGTCCCCCCCCCTCATTGTTATATGGTGGCCACAGGGTCCCATCCCCTTTATTGGTGGCAGATTACACTGCTGGGGCTCAGATCGTTACCATGGCAGCCAGGATGCTACTGAAGCCCTGGCTGCCATGTTCAGCTCCCTGCTGCTGTGTGCACAGAGCACAGGGCAGCAGGGAGATGTGTGAGGTCCTATTCACCCTGATAGAGCTCTATCAGGGTGAATAGCACAAGAGATGAAAAGATCCAGGTTCTAGTCCCTAAGGGAAGAAATGGTTATTAAATAAAAAGTAAAAAAAAACAAAAAAAAAACACCAAAATACTAAAAGTTTTAATGGCCCCCTTCCCAGTTTTACATATAAAATTTACAAACAATAAAGAATAAACATATTACATATCGCCACGTCCCAAAAAGTGTGAGCTATTAAAATATAAAAAAATATTTCCACTCGGTGAAGGCCGTAACAGAAAAAAAACCTCTAAACTACGCAATTCGCCATTTTTAGTCACCTTGTCCCCCAGAAGATGTCCCTGGATGTGAGAGGTATGTGGTGCTGTTTTCTCCTATATGTAGTGCTGGCTCACTACTGTGACCTGCGTCTCGTCTTCTCAAAGTCCTTTTTTTTAAATGATATGCATTTTAAATTTGGCGACTAAAAAATTTAATTTGGCTCCTAAATTTTTTAGTTTAGGAGGCAATGGCTCCTGGTCATTTTTTTTTGTCTGGAGCACTGATATATAAATGGGACCAACACAGATGCCTTCAGCTGCCAAGCGCACTTGCAACAGGTCAGACAGTTTTATGGGTACAAAACTGCTGACAGATGCCCTTTAAATGTCATGATCTGTAACTTTTGTTAGGCACAGGGTTGCCCCCTTAAACTTATCAGCCACAAATATAACTGGGGCTGACGATCAGTGAGTAAGAGAATTTTTTTTTTGGTTCGCTGTGGCATCATAAGGGATATAGTGGTTTTTCAGACTTTACAAAGCATAGGTTTGATAACTGTACAGTAACTGTTATCAATCCTGAACCTGTGTGACTGACTGAGAAAGGTTTTGGCAATGGCCAGGATCAAAGAAAGCTCCAATATCCTCATATGAGTGAGGACTTATCTCCTGGGGATAGGTCATCAATATCAGATCACTGAGGGTCTGACACTCGGCATCCTGATTCATCAGTTGTTTTGGGCAGCTGTCTGCACCAGAAACTATACATTAGGCTCCATCCACTCTGCAGTGGCCATGCTTGGCTACTGCAGATGAACCCTACCGTCCACAGTATTGTTCCTGGCACCAGCAGCTACTTAAGACCACTTATCGGTAAGGCTGACCAGGTGTCACCTTGAAATTAGCCATGGCCTTGTGTATCCATCACATGACCAGTACTGTTTCCACTGGAAAATAATTCCAGCAAGCAGCGATTTTAAATCCTGAGGAAATGCTAAAGAAAGTATATTACAAAACAGTGTAATTTCTTATTATACAAAGAAAAAACTTTTTATTCTGAAAGCAGAATTTCCCTTTAAAGTGAACCTACAATTTCTGAAATTAATTGACATGCCACAGTGATTCAGGTATTGTAATACCCTCTGATTGATGAAAATAAGGGGCAGAAGTGTTCATCTGAGCGTTGTGCCCTTTCAGGTATTTTCAGCTCTGCTGATAGGATCTCATAGGGCCCCAAAAAACGTATTATGGGCATCCCTGCCCCACCCAGTTTCCCAGTATGTGTGCATCAAACACTCCCAGGCAACACAGAAAGTAAAGTGGGGCTCCTCATATTTCTGATGAATTTAGATTTGACTCATTTTGGGCTTAAAATCTTTTTTTCAATTGGTTTTTATTAAAACATTCAGCAACTTTGTCACAAAAGGTTAACTTCTGCCATGAGAATCATACTTTCACTTTGCGACGGTCATCTAATAAACCTTATCTCTAAATTACTAAAAGCTCAAAAACACTTACTTATTTAAGCCACATTCTTATCAGTAAGGTAAGAGTTGAGCTATAATGAGTGCTTAGGACATCAGAGATCAGAGATAAGGAGCCCTCAGCTGAGCTGCCTTTTGGGACACATTATAAACACGCAGCCTGCTGCTAGGGAATCTCAAGGTTGTCTAGAGAAAAGGGCTCAACATTTTGAATAAAGATCAATTAAAAAAAGATTTTTAGCTCAAAATGAGTACAATTCAATAATAAAAAAAAGGTGTCCATAGCTTTTAACCCTTTGTGATAAAACCTGCTTACATTTTTAATAAAGGCCAATAAAAAAAAAAGATGAGTATAATGCAATCATAAAAAAAATGCCCTAGAAGGTGTTCATAGCCTTTAAAGGGTTTCTGTCAGCAGGAAAATGGGTATTAACCTGGCTGACATTACTGATGTACTAATGTCAACTGAACATACCTATATTAGTACCATCTCACTGTGTGCCGCCGTTATTGAGAAAAAATAACTTTTATAATATACAAATGAGCCTCTAGAGGCTCCGTTCTCCCACCTCTGGCCACGCCCTGCTACACTTGATTGACAGGGCCAGGCACCGTTGGTCTCCGCTTGCTGGCCCTGTCTCCTATGGAAATCTCGCGCCTGCGCCATCCCGTTCGCAGTGAGATGGCACTAATATAGTTATGTTTAGCTGACATTAGTACAGAAACCCTTTAAGGTCAGATTGGTTCGGTCACAAATGGAATAAATCTATTGTTAACTAGCAAACTGTGAATAGGTCACTCCTATATATGGCATTTATATTTGTGTATATGTATTGATTTAATGGCTGGAGAAAGGCTTTTTAAAGGCTGAAACGTTGCTGCTTTTGTACGTGTTGGGAATAAAAAAAAAAAGCTACAGAAAGAAGATGCTGGATTTTTTTTTAACCATGTTAATTTGGTGTGATGAGCCTGAACAGAAGCCGATGCATCTTGAGTCCTTTTATAAGACATAATTTTAAAAAAACTTCTCACATGTCACTATCAAGTCAAATGTTTTCTGAAACTGAAGGTACACTTATTTTTGACCTGGGCATAACTATAGCCAAAGCTGCCATAGCATTTGATATGGGGCCCAGAGGTTGGGGTGTGGGCAGTCAGGTGCAAGAATAGATTTAACTTTTTGTGGGCAAAAAAAAATATGGTGGCTTTTTTCTATAATGTGGGTTTTCTGATATATGGTGCTAGTACACATAGGCCCATCTTATTTTTCTATTGGACCCTATGAATTAAAGTCACAACCCTGATTATTTATCTGATTCACTTGCTTTTATTTCTAAAGTACCGTAAACATGTGACAGACATTGTTCCCAAATGTTCTGCTATTTTGGTTTTGTGAGAACATAGAATTATCAGATAATTATTTTAAGCTAAAGAATTTGGAGTTTTGGATCTCTCACAAAAATCTGAGCTCTATGCCATCCAGTCCACAATCCGTGGACCATCGTGTCAAAACCTGGAGCCAACTGTAACCAACTAAAAGTGGGAACAGGCATATCTGCAGTTACAGATATGCCAGGTGAATAAAAACTATTGCATTTTTATGCTTTTCAAATGGAAGGAATGTCAAAAAGCGTGAGAAAAATCACTATAGTGAATTAAATCCACATGACTGGATAATTACTTGGCAAGCAACCTCCACGAGTACAATAACAGAACAACAAAGACGACTTCCTATAAAATGACTCATAGGTTGTAATTAAATGCTGAACACTGGTCCTGAGTTATGTTAATTAATCAATTAGTCATCCTCGATGCATTTGAAGAAAACCAAAATTTCTTAACGACTTTTTTAATGGGCACCATAACAAATTGAAATCATTCTGATAAACAGTGCCCTTTCTACTAGCCTGGGGAGCCGCCAGTTTTCTTAAGTGGCGCTATGCTTCCAAGCCATTTGCACAGCTGCAAAAAAAAGAGTATTCTCAGTTCTGCATTCAAGGAGGGGTATCATTTATCAAAACGGACATTTCCTACGCTATTCCTGATGTCCCCTGAACTACTGGAGGATGCGCTCAACTTATGATGAGACGCATGCACCATAGAGCACTATAGAATTGTGCCTCCATGAAACTTGTCTGAATAAGACTACATATCTCTCATGACATCCAATGGAATATGCCACAAACTAAATCAGAGGGAAACAGAGTTACATCATGGTACCATAGACATCTGTGGGTGCAATCTAATGGCTCTGTACAGCTCTGAGGTATAAGGAGTAGGAGTATAAGGCTAGTTTCACACTAGCGGCAAGGAACTCCGGCAGGCTGTTCCGGCGGATGAACAGCCTGTCGGATCCGTGCTGCCGCTAGTGCACGCATGCCCCCCGACTACCGCTCCGGCCCCATTGATTATAATGGGGGCGGGCAGGAGTTCTGGTGGCAGCACAACAAACATGCCAAGAGGCGGCCAGAACAAAAGTAAGACATGTCGTACTTTTATACGTAATTTTTGATCACAGCAGATTTTTGTCTTGATCAATATATTTTTATTTTTATTTCAGAAAAACAGGAAAAGCGGCAATACGTGTGAACATTTTCGGCTCGCAGGCCTTCATCAGACACTATAGTGCAAAAAGAACAAAATAACAACTAAACAAGAATAATAATAATAATAAATAAAGTAAAATGAGAAAAGAACAGAAAATCCGTACAATGACTGATGTAATACAGAAAATCCGCAAAAATAAATAAAATCAACCATATAGTTGTATCCACAGTTCTCCATACAGCTCCACGATTTCCACTATGGTGTCCATATGACGTGATATCTTAGTTGCTTAGTCGAAAGATTGTCATAATTCAAGTCAGAGAGCAATAAGCCCTATATCTGCTAGCGTATTAAGGTATAAACGGGAAGTTATTCCTCAGGTATAAAGGAAATGTCATATAGATAACCTAATATACATGGGAACCGTATCTCCCAAATGGAGTCACATCACATAAGAACAAGCATAGTGTTTGTGCCTCAAAATAAGGTGGCATAAAGGTAAAATTAAACCTGTCTGAGAGAGACATCTAACCACAATAGCGTCACACCAACTGAAGTAGTATCAGACAGGGGGCCCGACTGCACTATCCTGGACTTACCTGTGCCGCAGTTAGGTAGAAGGTCAGAGAAGTGTTGTACACCTTTGGTAGGGGTGCTAGTCAGCACCAAAATGGTAGCGGTGTACAGAGGCTAGTGGTGGGTACCCTTAAATAGGAGGAGGGAGCGTTGCTAATTCACAGCAGGCGCCTGTAAGGCGCGGTCGGCATGCGCTTCAGACACCGGAAGTGGATCGGAGCCTGGAACGCACGGCGGCCGGAAGTTGCGTTCCACTGACCTGAAGTTGTCCTGAGGTGGAGCGCAAGTGAACTGTGGTAGGAGAAACCCAGTACAAGATGATGTACTAAACAGAAAACAATAGTGGAGTTCTAAGAACAGACTGAAACAAGTTGTAAAAGAAGAAAATAAAGGAAAAAGGACAAATGGAAGTACTGGGAGATGAGGATAATAACAGAAAATTACAGCAAAGGATAAAGGGGAGGATGGAGAGAAGTAAGGGGAAAGTAATTATATAAAAGTTAAGGATACCCTTGTGCAGCACTGGGTCCAAGTAGTGCTCATGGGGCCTACAATGAAGGAAATAAGATAAAATTTGTCAAACTACATCACTAGATCACAACTAGTTGTACATAATGAAAGTATTCATAAACGGAGATGGATATTTTAAAGGAGACTCTTAATTTCATATTCCCTATTCATTCCCTTGGGAGTAAGACTCTGTAACTTATGGATCCAATATGCCTCTCTGAGTTTGAGTATTTTGAGTCTATTGCCACCCCTTCTTGGGGGAGGAAAATGTTCAAGAACTTGAAATCTGAGTTGTGCGATGGTATGTTTTGCTTCGTGGAAATGGAAGGGGATCGGCAGAAGTAGGATCTGCCGTCTGATGGTTGACTTGTGCTGACATTGATTTTTCCTTGATTTTTGGGATGTTTCACCTACATACGCCAGACCACAAGGGCATTTAATGAGGTAAATTACATAATCAGAATTGCAGGTAAAGAAGTCCCGAATCAATATTGATTTGCCCGTATGTGGGTGTGTAATGGCCGGACCCTTTTAGACGTTTGAACACTGAAAACAGTGGAGACATGGGAACATACCTCTCTTTTGTGTCTGTAAAAAACATCTGTTTATGTAGAAGATGTCGTAGTTTTATTCCGGCCACCTCTTGGCATGTTTGCCGTGCTGCCGCCGGAACTCTGGCCCGTCCCCATTATAGTCAATGGGGCCGGATCGGTAGTCCGGGGGCATACGTGCACTAGTGGCAGCACGGATCCAACAGGCTGTTCACCCGCCGAAACAGCCTGCTGGAATTCCTTGCCGCTAGTGTGAAAGTACCCTAAGGAGAATTTCCTGAAATTGGTTTCTATAGATTGGGTTATGGCTGACCTGTTGCATGTGTGCTTGGTAGCTGAAGGCATCTGTGTTGGTCTCATATTCATATGTGCCCTGAGAAAAATGATGTCTTATTATATGCAAATGAGCCTATAGGAGCAACGGGGTGTTGCCATTACACCTAGAGGATCAGCTCTGTCTGCAACTGCAGCACCCTCTCCACTTTGTTTAAAAGGTTCAGCCAGTGTAAAGGGCACCTGTCAGCAGATTTGTACCTATGACACTGGCTGACCTGTTGCATGTGCGCTTGGCAGCTGAAGGCATCTGTGTTGGTCCCATGTTCATATGTGTTCCCATTGCAGAGAAAAATGATGTTCTCTTCATTTTCAAATCCTCATTCTCTGATGCAAAACAGGCCTACTTTTCATCTCTCATATCTTCCCTGTCCCACAACCCTAAACAAATTTTTAACACTTTCAACTCTCTTCTCCGTCCCCAGTGCCCCCACCCTCACCTCTCATCTCAGCTGAGGACTTTGCCACATACTTTAAAAACCGTCAATATCAGAGAAAGCTTCAGTGCACAGTTCCCACAAACCTTTACACAACTGCCTAGTCCTCCTCTCCCAAAACCAGATTCTCCACCGTTACAGAAGAAAAACTTTCCAGCCTACTCTCCAGATCACATCTCATCAACTGCACACTTGACCCAATCCCATCCCACCTCATACCCAACCTTACCACAGTGTTTATCCCAACCCTAACTCATCTCTTCAACCTATCACTAACCTCTGGTGTCTTGACCTCTGGTTTTAAACACGCTACCATTACACCAATCCTCAAAAAGCCTTCAGTTGACCCCTCTTCTTTGTCTAGTTATCGCCCCATATTACTTCTTACATATGCCTCAAAGCTACTTGAACAACACGTCCATTCTGAACTATCCTCTCATCTCTCCTATTGCTCCCTCTTTGACCGGCTACACTCTGGCTTCCCACCCCACCACTCAACTGAAACTGCCCTTATCAAAAGTCACCAACAGCCAAAACCATAAAACATTACTCTGTCGTCCGTCTCCTTGACCTGTCCTCCGCCTTTGATACAGTTGGCCACTCCCTTTTGTTATAAACTCTTTCATCTCTTGGCATTACCAACCTGGCCCTCTCCTGGATCACATCATACCTCACAGACTGGACATTAAGTGTCTCCCACTCTCATACCACCTCCCCGTCTCATTCCCTCTCTGTTGGTGTCCCACAAGGCTCTGTCCTAGGACCCCTGCTCTTCTCTATCTACACCCTCGGCCTGGGACAGCTCATAGAGTTTCAGTATCACTTTTATGCTGGCGACACACAAATCTTCCTCTCTGGTCCAGACATCACCACTTTACTATCCAGAATCTTCCGTATCCTTCTTCTCCTCTAGCTTTCTTAAACTTAACATGGATAAAACAGAATTTATCATCTTTCCCCCATCTTTCTCAACCCCCAACAGACCTATCTATCATGATCAATGGCTGCACACTCTCCCTGGTCAACCAAGTCTGCTGCCTTGGAATGACCTTGGATTCTGCCTTCTCCTTAAGACCACACATCCAAGCCCTTTCCACCACCTGCCGCCTCCAACTAAAAAATATCTCCCGCATCTGCGCATTCCTCAACCATGAGTCTCCAAAAATGCTTGTACATGCCTGTCACCACCAGTTCTGTGAGAAGGTCTGTTAGACGTTCTTCTCTACCTCTTGCATGACATTCTTTGTTTTAGTTTCACTTTGTCATCTCTTTTCCTTCTCCCAGCTGTCACCCATTTACACTAATTGTCTCCCTTTATATTCCCTCCCATACTGCCTCACTTTGCGGTTTATACTTCTTCCTGGATTGTGTTCACTGCTGGAGGCTGCTTCTGCTGATTCCTCAGATAAGTCTTTTTCCTTTATTTGTGTTTCCTTGATGGCTTGATTCTAGGTGACCCTGACTCCGTCCGTATTAAGTGCAGGGAGCCGGTGGTCGTGTCCCCTCACTATTATAGGGTTTTCAGGTGTCACACAGTCTAGGTACGTGGGCATGCAATCGTCTACCATAAAGACCTTTGCATGGGCATAGCAGTCAGGGAGAGCTCTAGGGGTTTTATAGGGCTCACCCATATGCTCCTTAGTTTGGGATCAAGCCAGTCGTATGTTTATTTATAAGTTCCAGCTTTCTGCAACACCATCCGTGACAATGCCCTCATCATCTCCCGCCTAGACTACTGTAACATCCTCCTCTGTGGTCTTCCAAGTAGGGTTCTCGCACCACTCCAATCTATCCTTAACTCGGCTGCCCGACTAATCCACCTCTCCTCCCCCCCGATACTCTTCTGCCTCTCCCCTCTGCCGATCCCATCACTGGCTCCCCATTTCCTAGCGAATTCAGTTAAAAATTTTAACAAATACGTATAAAGTCGTTTCCAAAACCTGTTCCCTCAATACATCTCTGAGCTACTTTCCAGATACATCCCCACACGTAATCTCCGATCCTCACAAGACCTCCTTCTCTCCTCTCCTCTTATCACCTCTTCCCACAACCGCCTCTGAGATGTCTCCCGTGCATGCCCCATACTCTGGAACTCTCTACCCCAACACATGAGACTCTCGCCTACAGTGGAATCCTTCAAAAGAAATCTGAAAACTCAACTCTTCAGACAAGCCTACAACCAGTGACCTTGCTGCTGCTATACCACCATGACCAGCTTTACTCTCTCCTACTGTGTCCTTCCTCCATACCCTGTAGATTGTACGACCTCACGGCCAGGGCCCTCTCTCCTTTTGTACCAGTCTGTAATTCATCTTGTTCATGCTTAGTGCAATTGTCTGTATTATGTATGTATACCCCCTTATCATATGTACAGCGCCATGGAATGAATGACGCTTTAATAATAAATAATAATAATGTTTTAATATATGCAAATTAACTTCTAGGAGCAATGAGGGCATTGCCATTACCCCTAGAGGCTCTGCTCTCTCTGCAACTGCCGCGCCCTCTCCACTTTGTTTGAAAGATTCAGCCAGTGTAAAGGGCATCTGTCAGAAGATTTGTTCCTATGAAACTGGATGACCTGTTGCATGTGCGCTTGGCAGCTGAAGGCATCTGTGTTGGTCCCATGTTTAGCCCCGGCCTCCCTGAGTGAAATCGCCGCCCGACCGGGTTCCCCGCTATGCCACGCAGCTCCGTATCCGCCGGAGCTTCCAGACACCGCCTCTCAGGTGAGATCGGGGGCTAATGAAGGCAGAGGTCTGCAAGCCTGCACCTACGTGCCTTACTCGGCTGTAAATGGCTCACGGCACACTCCCGGGAGGGATATATCCCAGATCCATTCTCCTGCGGCTAGCCCTACACGGGGTATTACTGAGGGGATGCCACCGACCCTGCTGGACCCTGCTCCTACTCACCCACGGCCTGCCCTGGACACTCACTCTCTCAGCCAAGGCATACCTGCCATTTTCTCCTCGCTGTTGCAGCATCCTGAGAAATCACAGGGACTCCCCCCACCCCCATCTACCATTGATCGCACGTTGGCAGAGCTATGGGAAATGGTGAGGGCATTGCCCACAAAGTCTGATTTGGAGGCTCAAGTGGCTCGCATAGAAACCAAACAAGCCCAAGCTCTCCAAGTGGTTCGTGATGAGGTCTTTCAGCTAGACGCCCGACTGTCATCGCTAGAACACCACTATGCGGCCACTACATCCACGGTCCATTCTCATTCCGCGACCCTGTCTGTGCATACCTCTCAACTGCAGGACTTTTCTTTACATCTTGACGACGTGGAAAATAGAGGCCGCCGGAACAACCTTAAGCTCCGTAACATCCCGGAGTCTGTCCCCAGCGATCAGCTACATTCCGTTGTGGTTGACATATTCAACTCGGTCCTTGATAATACACTTTCGACCAAGATTGAGCTAGACAGAGTCCACAGGACCGCTGGTCCTAGAAATCGTGACCTGGAGAGGCCACGTGATGTCACCTGCCAGGTACATTTTTACACGGTGAAAGAGCGAATTCTACGCAAAGCCTGGGAGAAGAAGGAACTCTTCTTTGAGGACACTCCGATTACTATCTTGCCAGATGTGTCCCGCCTAACCCTATCTATGCGAAGAATGGTTAGGCCTCTGCTAGAGGCTATTAAAGAAGCTGGTGCATCTTACCGCTGGGGGCATCCGTTCCACCTCATCGTCCGATACTCTACCGGTCAGTCAATGCTGGTCCGCTCTCCTGCCGACCTCTCAGATCTTTTCAAGTTTCTGGATATCCATCCATTTGCTGTTGCGGATTGGACATTGCCTCCTCTCCTGCATGGGCCACCACAAAGGCCAGATTTCCCTCGACGATCAACATCTCCGTCATCGAGACGTGCATCTCCTGGCCGTTCCAGCTCCTCCCGCGGCCGTTCTTCCAGACCTCACTACCAGCCTGCAAGACGTCTACCGCAATCTCCCCGTTGATACACCATTTTCATCTCTGATGGGGCGATTCTTCACCTGCATTCCTGAAAGGGACTTTGCTGTGAAACTCTCCATGTTTCTTCAACCTCAGGGGATGATATTGGTCTTATGACTTTGTTCTTATTCTATCCTCTGTGTTTTTCTGTTATTTCCTGTGCTACCTCCATTCAAAAGCAAAGGCAACCTTAACCAAATGCCGTAGACACTACTATGAACATGGGAATAAACCAGGCAGAACCCTGGCTCGGGCTTTACGGAAAACTAGGCTATGCTCTTATGTTCCACACGTATCTACCCTCTCCGGTTCCAAGGCCTCCCTCCCGCGGGATATAACAGAGGCGTTCAGATCCTACTATCATACACTATATAACTTAGGAGACTCCCATCAGTCCAATGCCCATGGATCAATGCCCTCAATGAGGTCTTATCTCGAGTCCGCTGGCCTCCCGTCTCTCCCTCCTGAGGCGGTCTCATTATTGGAGTCGCCCATATCGCTATCTGAGTTACAGGCTGCTATTAAAGATTCTCAAACTGGGAAAGCCCCTGGTCCTGATGGACTCACGCTACCCTACTATAAACAATTTGGGGACATTTTATTTACCCATTTTTTAGCCGCCTTTAACTCATTTGATGTGTCCCAAACTCTCCCCAGTGATACCCTTAGAGCACACATTACGGTCGTCCCCAAGGAAGGGAAGGACCTTTCACAATGCCAAAGTTACCGTCCCATCTCACTGATTAACGTGGACCTAAAATTGTTCTCTAAAATACTTGCTATTTGCCTCCTCCCTCATCTCCAAAAATTTATCCATTTAGACCAAACTGGGTTCTTACCTCTGAGAGAAGCTCGGGATAACACGACAAGGGCAATAAATATGATATACCAAGCTGTATCCTCTAAGATCCCGACATTACTTCTATCAACTGACGCCGAAAAGGCATTTGACAGGGTCAATTGGAAATTCATGTTTGAGACCCTAAGTTATATAGGACTGGGGGAGAAGATGATGTCTAGGATTACCAATCTCTACTCTAATTCCACTGCGGTTGTCAAAGTGAATGGCCAATTTTCCTCACCCCTATCCATCCGCAATGGAACGAGACAGGGTTGTCCCTTATCCCCCTTATATTTGTGCTCTGTCTGGAACCGCTTTTGTGTCACATAAGGGGGAACCCCGATATAACCGGGTTACAGGTACAGGGGACACCACACAAAGTCGCAGCCTACGCTGATGACCTCCTATTTTTCCTTACCAACCCAAGGGTTACCCTTCCTAACCTGCTGAGGGAACTTAAAGTATACGCCCATCTCTCAAGCTATAAAATTAATTATCAGAAATCTGAAGCCTTAAACGTTACTCTCCCGTCTACCACGGTCACATCTATTTCAGAGAACTTCCCCTTTAAATGGGCTCGCTCGTCTTTAAAATACCTTGGTATATTCCTGACCTCTACTCTCTCAGACCTGTATCAGGTTAACTACCCGCCTCTTCTTCGGGCCATAAAAGCAGACTTAGACAGGTGGCATAAGAGCATATTCTCATGGTTTGGGAGGATTTCGATTTTTAAAATGAATATATTACCAAAAATCCTTTTCTTCTTTCAAGCCCTTCCGGTTCACATTCCTAGGCTCTCTTTTCACAACCTTTTAAAAATGTTGACTCACTTTATTTGGGCCGGCAAACTGTCCATAATAGCCAGGTCAACACTCTTTCGCCCCAAATTAGAAGGGGTCTAGGGCTGCCAGACTTCCTGTCCTACCACAGAGCATCACATCTCCTTAGAATTGTGGACTGGTGCCGTCACAAAGCCTATAAGCAATGGATCTCGGTCGAACAGTCCTTTCTGTCTACTCCTCTGCCTGCTACTCCGTGGTTGGCTGATCACATACCGTTGGAGGCTCGCTTACATCCGACCATAGGCCCTTGCCTAAAGGTCTTCTCTACTATTCAAAATCTCCCCAATATCGCACCATCTCCCTCTCCTATGTTCCCTCTCCTGGGTAATCCACAATTCCCCCCTGGGATGGAACACGGACCTTTTCGTGTTCTGGTGAATTGCAATAAATTCAGGGCCCATCATCTGATCGCCTCGAATTTATGGCTCACCCCCCAACAAATCTCAGAGATGGATATTTTCCCTAAAATTAATCACTGGCAGTCACTCCAACTTAAACACTACATGGCCACTCTTCCTCCAGCACAATCTTTCGTCCGTGACAAGACGGATTTTGAGTTTCTTTGTGATTAACCAGGGGTGTCGAGACATACCCTTTCTCGAATATACAACTTACTACTCAATCCTCCCAACCAACCTCCTCCCAACTATATCCCTCAGTGGGAAGCAGATCTAGATATTGCACTCTCATCAGAACAAAGATTAAGATTGTACACGTGCATTCACAAAACATCTATTGCTAGCAATGTCCAAGAAGCTGGATTCAAACTTATGTCCCGTTAATATAGGGCCCCTACTAGACTTAATTCCATTTTTCCTCAAGTCTCTCCTTTGTGTTGGTGTTGTGGTTCCGAGAGAGGCACAATCCTACATACATTCTGGAGTTGTCCACATCTGTCGGATTTCTGGGATTCGGTGTGGTTGATTACATCTAAATTCACCTCATATACCCTTCCTAAGACGCCTGCTTTCTTCCTGCTCCATCAGTGCGAGATTCCTCTCTCCACCTATAAAAAAATCTGTGGTAAGACATCTGGTGAAGAGCTTGTATCCCGTGCCTTTGGAGGCAACCGTCTGTTCCCTCTGTAGCCATGTGGATCAACAAAATCCAGGAGACCATGAGAATGGAAGACCTCACCTCGTCAATAAGACATACTGAGAAGGTGTTTACTAAAACTTGGAGTCATTGGTTGGAATTCTATGACTCCGCTGAATGTAGGTCTCTTTTATCCCAGTCGTAAGAGCGAGGTTTGTTGTTTATCCTTCCCTTTCCTCCTTCCCTTCCCTCCCCCCTTTTTCCTAAATATATCCCTCCCCTCGCTTTCTCTCCTTTCCTTTATACGTCTGCTGACGCGCCAGTTTTTTCAAACTATTCCACGTATGTCTATGTGATATCTCATTGGGTATTGTGTTTATTTGACTTAACAAATTGCCATTGCGAGATTATTCGCTTTACTTAGTGTACCCTGTTCAATATCTGATTCATGTCTTGTCTTGAATTGAAAAATGGAAAAATTCTAAATAAAGAATTTACAAAATAAAACAAGCAGTCATAATCAAACAAAAAGGCATCTTGCGGTGTTGGTGGTAATTCACACCATGCAGCAATTCTGCCTCAAAGAATCCTTGACCATAGCAGCACCAACCTGTTTTCACACCAAACAGGTAGCAAGCCTTCATCCAGACACAATGCTCCGAGATCCCAACACAGAGACCTGACTTCTGAGCCCAGCTGCCTATTCAAGGACAGCCAGGTGCTGCCAAAACCCGGACCGGCACTAAAATCCGGTCCAGTATTTAACCTCACTGTTACGCTGAGCGCTCCGGGTCCCCTGCTGGCCTCGGAGCGCTCACAGCGTATGCCCCCAGGCAGCACTCCAGCGTCTCGGCGTGTGCGTCCTCGCTCTCTAGGGGGCGTGCGCGCCGGGACTCTTAGATTCAAAGGACCAGTGCACCGGTGATTGGTGCTTGGTCCAAAGGGGTTATTAAGGGTTAAGGTTGTGAGAGGCAGTGCTGACTTAATTAGGCTGCACCTGTGCACTGCCCATTTATACCTTCTCCTCCCACAGCTTTCTGCCGGATCTTTGTGCCTTGTGCCTCAGAGAAAGCGTTCCTTTCTATGTTAGTTTGCCTTACCTGTTGCCGTACCTGTTGCTACCGTCCACTCGCCTTTGAACCTTTGCCGCCTGCCCTGACCGCTGCTACGTCCGACTTCGCTCCTGCCTTCTCCCTGTGTACCACGCCATATCACCAGCCAGAGAGGTCGAGTTGTTACTAGGGGACACGACCTGGTAGTTACCGCCGCAGCAAATCCATCCCGCTTTGCGGCGGGCTCTGGTGAAGACCAGTAACTGCTTAGAACCGGTCCTCTAGTACAACCCGCGCCATCGCCTCTCTGGTCCAGAGGATCCACTACCTGTCCTGCCGGTACGTGACAGTAAGATCCGGCCATGGATCCCGGTGATGTTCCCCTGCCAAGCCTGGAGGACCTTACCACCATTGTGGCCCAGCAGGGTCAACAGCTGGCCCAGTTGACCGCTATGTTGCAGCAGCTCCTGCCTTCTCTGCGTCAGCCAGCTCCTCCGTCTGCTCCTGCTGCATCACCTCTGCCTGCAGTTACCAGCAGTTCCAGAATCCGTTTGTCCCTACCAGACAAATATGACGGAGATCCTAAGCAGTGCCGTGGGTTCTTGTCGCAGTGCTCTCTCCACCTCGAGCTCCTGTCCGACCAGTTTCCTTCTGAGCGAGCCAAGGTAGCCTTTATTCTCAGTTTACTGTCCGGGAAGGCCCTGGCCTGGGCTACACCACTATGGGACCGCGCAGATCCTGCCACCACTTCCGTCCAGAGCTTCTGCCTAGAGTTCCTGAATGTTTTTGAAGAGCCTGCCCGGGTTACCTCCGCAGAGACTGCCTTGCTAAATTTGACCCAAGGAGGTTCTTCCGTGGGTGACTATGCCATTCAGTTCCGCACCCTGGCCTCTGAGCTGAACTGGAACAATGAAGCCCTTTGCGCCACCTTCAAGAAAGGACTTAACAGTGAAGTAAAGGACGTTCTGGCTGCACGTGAGCTTCCTTCCACTCTTAGTGACCTCATCTTGCTGGCCACTAGGATAGACAAACGTTTCGCCGAAAGACAAGAGGAACTCCTCCTTGAAAAGGAAAAAGCTCGTCCTAGACGCTTTCCTCGTCTGGCTCCCGTTTTTCCGCATCCACCTCAACCCGCTACTGGGTTTTCCGCCGCGGAAGCCATGCAGGTGGATCGGTCACGCTTGACTCCGCAAGAACGAAGCCGCCGCAGAAACGAGAACCTGTGTCTGTACTGTGCCAGTACCGAGCACTTCCTTAGAGATTGTCCTCTCCGTCCACCGCGTTCGGGAAACGCTCGCACCTAGTAAGCGTGGGAGAGGCGTTGCTAGGTGTGGATTCTTCCTCTCCACGTCTCATTATACCCGTGCAGCTGATCATCTCTTCCAAGTCCTCTTTCTCTGCAGCCGCCTTCTTGGATTCCGGTTCAGCTGGCAACTTCATTCACGCCTCCTTGGTTGACAAGTACCGTATTCCAGTAATCCATCTACCCAAGCCGTTTTTCATCTCTACTGTTAACGGTGAGAGACTCTCTGCCACCGTGCAGTTCCGTACCCAGCCTCTGCAGATGGACATCGGAATATTTCATACCGAGACTTTAGAGTTCTTTGTCCTTCCCTTCTGTTCCTCCGAACTCCTCCTGGGTCTGCCGTGGCTTCAACGTCATAGTCCTGTCCTGAATTGGTCCACCGGTGAGATCCTGCGTTGGGGCTCCTCCTGTTCGGACCGCTGTCTCAAGCCTGCTCTGGTCAAACAGAACCGCAAGTTTCTCCGCCTTCTGGGCTGCCCAAGCCATACCATTCCTTCACGGATGTCTTCTGCAAGAAACAAGCTGAGGTTCTTCCTCCTCACCGATCCTATGATTGCCCGATCGACCTGATACCCGGTTCTACTCCACCTCGGGGCAGAATTTATCCTCTCTCTCCTCCTGAGACTCTTGCCATGTCCGACTATATACGTGAGAACCTACAGAGAGGATTCATAAGAAAATCTTCTTCTCCTGCTGGGGCCGGTTTTTTCTTCGTGACAAAAAAAGACAGCTCCCTCCGCCCCTGCATTGACTACAGAGGTCTTAATAAAATTACCATCAAGAACCGTTACCCTCTGTAACGTGTAGTCTCTGAGCTATTTGATCGTCTCCGAGGGGCTAAGATCTTTACTAAATTGGACCTTCGAGGGGCCTATAATCTGATCCGTATCCGTGAGGGAGACGAATGGAAGACCGCCTTTAACACAAGGGACGGCCATTTTGAGTATTTGGTGATGCCCTTCGGCCTCTGCAACGCACCTGCTGTCTTCCAGGAATTCGTCAATGACATTTTCAGGGACTTACTTTACACCTGTGTGGTCGTATACCTGGATGATATCCTCATCTTTTCCTCCAATTTGGATCAACACCGGGTCCATGTGCAACAAGTTCTTACTCGTCTTAGGAGAAATCGCCTGTACGCTAAACTTGAAAAATGTCTTTTTGAGCGGACCTCCCTGCCTTTCCTGGGATACATTATCTCAGCCCAAGGACTTCAAATGGACCCAGCCAAACTCTGGATTGGCCACGTCCCTCTGGCCTCCGAGCCATACAAAGATTTCTGGGCTTTGCGAATTACTACAGGCAATTCATCCCTCACTATTCCACTCTGGTAGCTCCTATCGTGGCTCTCACTAGAAAAGGAGCTAACCCCAAATCCTGGCCTTCCCAAGCCGAGGAAGCCTTCCAGTCCCTGAAATCCGCCTTTGCCTCTGCACCCGTTCTCTCTAGACCAGATTCCACCAAGCCCTTCTCTCTTGAAGTGGATGCCTCCTCGGTGGGAGCCGGAGCTGTCCTCACCCAGAAGTCTTCCCGGGGCAAAACTTCAACTTGTGGCTTCTTTTCAAAAACATTCTCTTCCGCAGAGAGAAATTACTCCATTGGGGACAGGGAACTGCTGGCTATTTAATTGGCACTGGAGGAATGGAGACATTTACTTGAGGGGGCCACACATCCTGTGTACATCTTCACGGACCACAAGAACCTGGCTTATCTCCAGTCTGCTCAGAGATTAAATCCCCGTCAGGCTCGTTGGTCTCTGTTCTTCGCCCGCTTTAACTTTGAGATCCATTTCCATCCGGCTTGTAAGAACATTAGGGCAGATGCTCTGTCTCGCTCCTCTGATGTGGTGGGCGACGAGTTAACACCTCGATATATTATCCCTCCAGAACGCCTTATTACAGTCGCTCCTGTGGACCTGCGCCTTCTTCCTCCTGGCAAATCCTACGTACCTCCACGTCAGCGGCTGCGAATCCTCAAGGGGGGCCACGCCTCCCCTTTTGCCGGTCATCCAGGGGTGCTAAAGTCTCTCCAACTAGTCTCCCAAAGGTACTGGTGGCCTTCTCTGGAGAAAGATGTCTCGGACTTCGTCCAGGCCTGTATGATTTGCGCCCGGGATAAATCGCCTCGCCAGAAACCAGCGGGTCTCCTCTTGCCTCTACCTGTTCCTGAAGTTCCCTGGTCTCACATCGCCATGGACTTTATTACAGATCTTCCCTCCTCCCATGGCAAGTCCGTTATTTGGGTCGTGGTGGATCGCTTCTCCAAGATGGCTCACTTTGTACCCCTGCCCGGTCTACCCTCTGCACCCATGTTGGCCAAACAATTTTTCCAACACATCTTCCGTCTCCATGGCCTTCCCAAACATATTGTCTCGGATCGTGGGGTACAATTCGTCTCCAAATTCTGGAGGGCTCTATGTGCTCAGCTCGGGATCAAATTGGACTTTTCTTCTTCGTACCATCCTCAGTCTAACGGCCAAGTAGAACGGGTGAACCAGATTTTGGGTGACTATCTGCGTCACTTTGTATCCTCACGCCATGACGACTGGGCTGATCTACTTCCCTGGGCGGAGTTCTCCTACAACTACAAACAATCCTCTGCCTCTAACAAGTCTCCTTTCTTTGTAGTTTTCGGCCGTCATCCTCTTCCACCTCTGCCGCAGTCTTCCACTCCTTCTTCTGTACCTGCCGTTGACAGTCTTGTACAGGATTTTTCCTCCATCTGGCGAGAAACCCATGCTGCTCTCCTCAGAGCTTCCGCCCGTATGAAGGTTCAAGCTGACAAGAGACGCAGATCTCCACCGGAATTTCACCCGGGTGACAAGGTGTGGCTCTCCTCTAGGTACATCCGATTTAGGGTCCCAAGTTACAAGTTGGGCCCTCGTTTCTTGGGACCCTATAAAATCAAGAGTCGTATCAATCAAGTTTCTTATCAGCTCCATCTTCCTCCCTCCCTCCGAATCCATAACTCCTTCCATGTCTCCCTTCTTAAACCTGCTGTCTTTAACCGTTTTTCTCCCAAGCTTGTTTCTCCCACCCCTGTCGCCGGTACCTCCGATATATTCTCTGTCAAGGAGATCTTGGCGACCAAGATCTCCCGGGGGAAAAGATTTTTTTTGGTCGACTGGGAGGGCTGCGGTCCTGAGGAGAGGTCATGGGAGCCGGAGGAGAACATCCTGGACCGCAGTCTCATCCGCAAATTCTTCGGTACCAAAAAGGGAGGGAGACCAAAGGGGGGGGGGGGTACTGTTACGCTGAGCGCTCCGGGTCCCCTGCTGACCTCGGAGCGCTCACAGCGTATGCCCCCAGGCAGCACTCCAGCGTCTCGGCGTGTGCGTCCTCGCTCTCTAGGGGGCGCGCGCGCCGGGACTCTTAGATTCAAAGGACCAGTGCACCGGTGATTGGTGCCTGGTCCAAAGGGGTTATTAAGGGTTAAGGTTGTGAGAGGCAGTGCTGACTTAATTAAGCTGCACCTGTGCACTGCCCATTTATACCTTCTCCTCCCACAGCTTTCTGCCGGATCTTTGTGCCTTGTGCCTCAGAGAAAGCGTTCCTTTCTATGTTAGTTTGCCTTACCTGTTGCCGTACCTGTTGCTACCGTCCACTCGCCTTTGAACCTTTGCCGCCTGCCCTGACCGCTGCTACGTCCGACTTCGCTCCTGCCTTCTCCCTGTGTACCACGCCATATCACCAGCCAGAGAGGTCGAGTTGTTACTAGGGGACACGACCTGGTAGTTACCGCCGCAGCAAATCCATCCCGCTTTGCGGCGGGCTCTGGTGAAGACCAGTAACTGCTTAGAACCGGTCCTCTAGTACAACCCGCGCCATCGCCTCTCTGGTCCAGAGGATCCACTACCTGTCCTGCCGGTACGTGACACTCACCTGGCTGTAAATCAGCCCAGCAGCACATGCTGTGAGGAAAATACCAGTTTTCCCAGACAAAACCTCTCACTGTGTCACACACCCCTAAGGCCTGAAAAAATGCTTCAATAGAAACCAGACAAGGGGAGTCCGTGGGGAGGGAATAGGCCCATTCTTGTCGGTCCCCCTGTAACAAAGAGATAATAATTCCGACTTTTTGCTGTTGTGAACCCGAAGAATGAGGGCATAAAACTAAAATACATCTTACCGCTTTCATTAAACGTTAGAAAAACGATTAGGCAGCCTAACATGGGGCTTGAGATTATGAAAGGAGGAGGTCGCAATAGGTGGGGTCTGAACCAATCCCTGCTGTTGTAACCTTTCTGCCAATTCCTGCACCATTTGGGCAAGATTATGGACCTGATCAGTAAGCACTCGCATAAGGTCCATAATATAGGTGTGGCCTGTGATTCTGTCACGGATGGAAGGGAAGAGTGCAGCCCTGATATCCATCTGCACCTCTATCGCTACCCACTTGCATGGCCCGTCCTAACCGATGGCGTCCAACTTGGCGGTAGTCCCTTGCTTAGATACGTGCAGGGGCCTAAAGAAGATAAGAGGAGTACCGTAACAGAGTCAAGGAAGCCAAAGTCAAAGCCGGGAGGTTACGCAGGTACACAGGGAGCAACACAATAACAAGGTCAAAACAATCCGAAGTCAGGAGCCAAGATGCCACATCAATTCCAGGGAGGTCACAGGGTCGAGGTCAAAAGCAAAGCCAAGGTCCAAACACACGAAAGACACAATATGCGAAAATGTTGGTGAGGGTAGCAAGACCAATCACAGGCAACCTGTGGCCAGCAGGCTGCCTGTTTAAATAGCCCCGACTGGTGAGTCACGTGATGTGGCCAGCGTCACGTGACTCAAATCACACATCTCAACACAGCTGAGCGCCGATTCATCCTTAGCGGCGATCAGCTCCCCAGCTGCTCGTTGTCTAGGGGATGGAGGATGCAGGCCACGCAGAGGAGGCGTGCGCAGCCGGGTCCTCCCCGCTTCCTGGTTACTGTGGAGATGAGGAGGCCAGCTCCTCTACCTGCGCGGGATGCCGTCAGCGCAGCGAAGGAAGAGTGTGTCGCCGACTCCCAGTAACAGATGGCAGCCGGTGGTAATAAACAGCCTGTTTAATACCACACTGCACTTTCAGAATTTTTTTTTATTAAAAAACATTCCAAAAATGATCCCTTTGTGTATGGAGTATCAGTATCTTTTCTGTTTTGCAAGTGTCTATATGGAAATAATCCTGGAAATGTAGCCATCATTGGATGAATATGAAAACATGTCACACAGAAGACAGCAAAGCTTTTCTTTTAAAGGGTTTTGACCACATTTTGACCTAATTAGCTGTCAGACACTAGCGATCTGCTAGTGTCTGCTCTACCTAACCATGCTATTGTAATTCCTTTCTCTGCAGCGGTTCCCCCTAAAAAACGTAGTTTTATTGGTATGCAAATGAGCCTCTAGGTGCTATGGGGGCGTCTTTTCAGCACCTAGAGGCTCCGTCCACTCACCATTTCTGCCGCCCAGCGCGCTCCAGCCTGCCCCTCTCCTCTAGATTGACAGCCTACTCGCGCCTGCGCCATGTGCTTCTGTATTCGGCGCAGGCACAGTGAGTGTTTGACTGCTCCCTGCGCCGTAATCGGCGCAGGCGCAGTGAAGATGCTGGCGCAGGGAGACAGTCACTGCGCCTGCGCCGAATACAGAGGCACAGGCGCGAGTAGGCTGTCGCAGGCGCGAGTAGGCTGTCAATCAAGAGGAGAGGGGCGGGCTGGAGCGCGCTGGGCGGCAGAAATGATGAGTGGACGGAGCCTCTAGGTGCTGAAAAGACGCCCCCATAGCACCTAGAGGCTCATTTGCATACCAATAAAAAAACATTTTTAGGGTAAACGCTGCAGAGAAAGGAATTACAATAGCATGGTTAGGTAGAGCAGACACTAGCAGATCGCTAGTGTCTGACAGCTAATTAGGTCAAAATGTGGTGGTAGAAACCCTTTAAGTAGCTTTATAGCATTGATCATCTCTAATGCACTCCGGTTACACATTATTATTGGAGCAGCACCCCCCCTGTTCCCGCTATTTTCTTACTTGCTTCTAGGGACGTGATGTGCGTGATCTTGTTTACAGTCGGGGTCTATTTCATCTTTATGAATTGGCTGCTGTTTCCAGAAGCCTGCTGGACGAAATAATAACAGCTAAGCTCCAAATATCTAACTCTGTTTTGGACAAAAACAAGTTTAATTCCAAAGACTGAAGCTGTCAAATAGCGGCTGCACAGTACATAAAGATCTTTGTGTCAGTAATCTAGAGATCTCTGTCCCGGGGCTTCAGTCAGAGCAGCAGATAACAATGTGTTTATTGGTATCAGTGTGCGCCCAGCTAGATCAGCAGATGCCAAGCATGTTGTTTTACTAATGTGTGAACACAGATACTTGGATTAATATTGTGATTGGAACACAACAACCTAACACCACATAGTCGGACCCCTTTATCTTCTCTTCACCTTCTGTAGAGAACACCAGAACATTTGCATCAGATATTCAGTGATATGCTACAAGAAGATGGAGAACTTAACATTTCAGCTTTAACATACACTCCATCACACATCCATTGATCTTGATCACTCTCCTCACTAAAATGAGTACCGTATATGCCGGCGTATAAGACGACTGGGCGTATAAGACGACCCCCAACTTTTACAATGAAAATATAGAGTTTGGGATATACTCGCCGTATAAGACTACCCCTTTTTCAACACACACCAAAGAAAAATTTAAAAAGCATTAGATCTGATTTCAATATGGTAATTTTAATTCAAATAAGTATGACATGCTGTTTGCATGCCATCCCTGCATCCCACCACCATCCCTAGGTACCACCGCCATCCCATGGTATCACCACCATCCCTGCATCCCACCACCTTCCTTGTCCTCCCTCCCTGCCTCCCAGACCCTAAACATGTGCCACCTATACCCTGAACATGTTTTTGTTATGTTATTCTTCATATTCACATTCACATATGCACATCTGCGCCGCACTTAGATACGCCGCACGGAGATCTCGCACATGCGCAGGAGCGAGATGCGAGCGGCCGCGAGGATCCCGTGTATCCACGCTCGCCGCATGAAATCTCGCACATGCGTAGGAGCGAGATGCGAGTGGCCGGGAGGATGGCGGTACAAGGAGCATACAAGGTACAGAGCAGGGGGGAGGCATACAAGGTACAGAGCAGGGGGCGGTATACAAGGTACAGCGCAGGGGGGGCATATGCCGTGGGTTACATCGCAGCTCTCAGCTGCTGGGGATACAAGGCAATAGCCCGGGCTCTCTCTGTTGATAATTCGGGCGTCCCGGCACTGCAGCGACCGCCATACCCGGCGTATAAGACGACCCCCCACTCTAGAAAATATTTTCTAGGGCTCAAAAGTCGTCTTATACGCCGGTATATACGGTATAGTACCCTTTTATAGAAACAAAGTCCTCCACCCCTAGTAAACATACCCCTTGACTCTCCAGGCATATCAAATATGAAATTCAATCCAACATTCTTTTGGGCAACATACATTTTTACAAAATGGACTCTGAATAGGAACACCCAGAACTTTGGCATGCTGCACAATGTTGTTTGATATGTGCTTTTAGGAGGACAAAAATAATAAAAGAGTCTACACTAGGTGGACCAGACAAACTGGGAAAATCAGGAGAGAGATGCCAAACTAGATGAGGTACCACAAATCAGAATCCAATTCCATGACAGTCAAAACCGGGAGATCAGACACAATACAATTTAAAAAAACAAAGGCAGAGTCATACTAAGCCAGAAGTAAATACTAGTAAATCACCTCAAGGCCCAAAGCCATTGGGCAAGAATCAGAGTCAAAGTCTAGAACGGAGGTCAGGAATACAGGAGAACCAATATCAGGCTATCAAGGAGATCCAAAGAAACACCAATCACAGGCAATCTGTGGCCAGCAGATTGCTTATTTAAACAGACCATGCTTCCTGGTCACATGACATGTCCAGCGTGATGTTAGCGTTCCATACATGCCTCTGATTGGCCGGCGCTCCTGCACAGGGAGCGCCCGGCCTGTTACCCTGACAATCAGAGTCCAGCAGCACTGTCTGCACAGAAGCATGCCCCAGTACAGACCTAACAATAATAAAGCACCCTTGGGAACCCATCTGGTGGTGGAGGATGGTTAAAAGGATGGCTTGTCCTGCACAAACATCCAAAAATGATGCCTTAATGGGGGCAGAATGCCTGCCCATATTTATACACAGCTACACAAGTGTTGTCAGAAGGAAAAAGTGGCACTTTCTGCATGAGGTCCAAAAATTAGGCCTTAACAGGGGCAGAATGCCTGCGTGTATTTATAAAAGCAAATTCGCTAATGATTTGCAGTAGTAGTGGCATCAGTCGCAGCACAGCATGGAATAGACAAGGTAGTAGATGTGTGTAGTAGTAGTGGCAAGTGTGTAGCGGTAATGGTAGTGGCAGTAGGGGAAATGGAAGTGGCAGTAGGGGGATAAGCCACAGGGAATAGCACCTGCGGAGATGGCAGTAGCAATGTGGTACAGAGTGTAGGCAGGCAGACAGCAGCAGTAGCAAGATGGGGTATCGTTAGTGGGGCATCTATTTAGGCTTCAGAAGGAGGAGTGTGAAAAACCTCACCTATCCATGCCTTGTTCATTTTGACGAAAGTGATGTTTTGGACTCTGGTGAGTGTCAGCATGCCCCCTGCTGCTCTGAAAATCTTCTTTGAGATCACACTGGAGGCTGGGCAGGAGAGAACAGAAAAAGCATACTGAGCCAGTTCGGGCCATTGTTCCAGTCTGTCTGCCCAGAAACCCATGGGGTCAGGAAACACGTTATGGTTCAGGGAAAGGCCACAGTCATTTAGAAAAATAGATTTTTTTAATTAAACCAAAAATGGACAGCTGGCTAGAAGTAAGAAAAACATACAGCAAAATTAAATTTGGGTGAAGATGTGGAAGGGTGCCACATTTGCATGATGACGAGACTTTTGGTTGTCTAGCTAGAATTCCAACACACTGCCCTGGCCAGAAAAACTAAAGTAGTTTTCCAGGAATTTTATTGTGATTACCTATCCTCTGGATAGGTCATCAGTATCTGATCAGTGGGGGTCTGACACCTGGGATCCAGCAAATCAGCTGTTTGAGAAGGCACAGCGCTCACAGTAGTGCCACGGCCTTGTTTCTGCAAACTAAGCTCAGCGCTGTACATTGTATAGCTGCTATGCATGGTATTGCAGTTCAGACCCATTCACTGCCGCTGCCGATAGGGTACATAGCAATCTGATGTTCTCAGCATTAATTAATGCTAGCAGCATCTAGTACTTATGCATCTCTCTGGCAGAAGAAAGTGTCCTCCTGAACTCAACAGTATTGGTGTCCTCAGGATGGTGATACAATTGATTGCTGTGGTGGGGGCGGCAGAATTTTGCATTGCACTGTGTATTTGGTTCTGCTGGGGCAGTATTTTATGCTGCACTACAGTATTGCTGGCCACAACAAATTATATTGGTCCTGCCTACTTATATTGGTACAGCTTTCTGTCAGTTTGGACCTGCCTACAACATGAGAACACTTTTATTTTTATTTTCAGGGACACTTTAAGATCCCAGTCTGTCCTTGCTGCCCTTACTGCCACCACCTACAAGTGCCACTCCTACCGCTAGCTGGTTGGCTGGTGCTGCTTCTACCCACATTCTGACTGTCGGATGACAAGGCCTGGTTCTTTCATTTTGTACTCTTCCATTTTCCAGACATTTTATTATGAGCCTTATAAATGAGAAGTCACCGGTCTTCTATAAATTAAGTCACCGGTTTCCAAAATAAAAAGTCATGGGTCTGGTACACAGATTATTGAGTGGTTCTAGTAAAATTGAAAGTGTTTTTCTGTAATTTCCCTACTAGAGATGAGCGAATCGAAGTTGACAAACTGGAATTTGATCCGAATTTCAGGAAATTAGATTTGCACCGAATCCGAATTTTCTCACACTTCGTGGTAATGAATCACATTTTTTCCTAAAATGGCTGCTGCACATGTTAGGACATAATTAAATCCCAAAAACAAGACACACATATAGTATATTAGCACATTTTATTACAAATCAATTAATTATTACATATCACATAATAATAAAAAACTAGCAGAAATGTTGGAGGTGCTGATACACAAGATGTGCACCTCAGACCCACCCATGTTAGGACATGGAGCAAAAAACGCTGGGAACGAGGGATCACCCACAATGCCATGCATGCAGCCAATCAGCAGCCAGCCAGCCCCTGTGATGTCACAGCCCTATAAATACCCTCAGCCATTTTGGATTCTGCCATTTTCCAGTGTGCTTAGTGCAGGTAGAGACGTCAGCAGGCGCTAGGGACAGTGCTAGGAAAGACTTCATTGTGCTGAAAAAACGATTTACAAGTTCAGGAAAAGATTATTCAAGGTGTAGGGAAATCATAGGGAGGCATCATCCACGCTATAAAGGGAGAACAGGGTGCAATAGGAGAGTGTAAAGCCTGGGTAATAGGAGTGATTCTATTACACCTTGCTGCACTTATTGGGGATCCAAATAGCTATTATACTGCTGCTTTTAGGTTTGCACTAGATGATACCTCTGTAATTCCAGCAAACCTTGTTTGTTATTGGGGTACAAGTGCTGTGTTGCAGGGTGTTTTTATAGGAAATATATGTACGTCATATTAACTGTTCTGCGGTGCATTTAAATTGTTCTACAGCGTCTTTGGCGGTGTATTAGTGTAAAAAAAAAAGAACTTCTTATTTGCCATTCTACGGTGCAGTTGCATTGTACTACACACTTTTTTAGGGTGTTTTAATAATCTAAAAAGTACGTATTATTTGCCGTTCTGCAGTGCAGTTACTTTGTACTACACCTATTTCATTTGCTAAAAGTTGTTCCTTTAGAGGGTAGAGTCCTGACCAAGTTTTCACCCCCAGTAGAAGAGGGGATAAACCCAACTAAGACTGGGCCCCCTCTTGTCCTGTGCCCCATAGCAGTCGCATGGTCTGCCACTATGGTAGTTGCGCCCCTGTCAGACAGACAAGTGACAGGCCCTTCAAAGGGAACAGGCAGTAGCCAAAATGTTTCTGTCGCAGGCAGCAGAAGAAGGTAGGGTGGCGCAGGAGTCGCAGCGAGAGGCCTGAGCTCCCAATGTCATCTAGCGGTCGTGTCTTGACCAGCAACCCAGTGAGGCTTGAATTGTTGACTCGGTCTTCTACTTCGTCGCAAGTGACATCAGACACCCCCAGCCAAGAGTTGGTGGATTTTTCAGACACAGCGCTTAGTTGGCATGGCACGGGAGCAGGCCCATTGCCCTCACCTGTCCTCAACCTGCCTTTGTCCTTTTCTGTTCCCTCTGCTAGAGAATTATTATATGCTGTAGGCTCTGCTCCACTTTTCAGCAAGGAAGAGCTACTAGAGGACAGTCAGAAGCTTCTGCCCAGCCAAGATCTGGAGAATGGGATCAGCTGCTTCCTCCAGTAGGCGGGCAAGTAGTGATGATGAGAGTTGCGTGGGAGCTGATTTTGCGAGCTGTCAGGCTCCTGGCCCTGAGACCACTGAGGGGGACATCAGTGACGTGCAGACAGTAGTGCATGATGATGAAGCCGATCACACTTGGGAGCCGGGTGAAGAAGGGGCTTCATCATCATCAGGAGAAAAAGGTGGCTGAGCCAGCAAGGTGGTAGCGTGGCCGGGAGTCTGCAGGGTGGCAGCATTGGGAGGTTGGGAGCCAAACGTGCCTGGGGTAGACCGCCCGCTTAACAGGAGATGACCAGCCTGGGAAGTAGCGGTGCAGGGGTTCACGGAGGCAGCGATAGCAGGCAGTCAGTACGGAGTGTTGGGGAGAAAATGCCATACTCTGTGGTGTGGCAATTTTTTGTTAGGCCACCAGAGGAGGTGAACATGGCCATTTGCCAAATTTGTGGGCAGAAGGTGAAGCATGGACAGAGTGCCAATGTTGGCACCATTGCCCAGCAACAACACATGCAGCGTCACCATAAAGTGGCCTGGGAGAACCGTGGCTCCAATGTGGTGGTCCAGCTTGCCGCAGCAACCGCTGCATCACCCAGTGGTACACACCCAATTCCATGCAGTCAAGGCTCCACCACATCAGCTGAAGGGAGCTGTCTGTCCTTCCCATCATCTGCTGGTCCTGATGCTCCTGCTCCTCCTACTCCTATTCCTCGTCAGTCATTTCATCAGCAATTGATCACAAAAGCGATTGCCAAGAGACAACAGTATGCGTGCACTCGTCCAATAGCGCAGAAGCTGGATGTGCTCCTGGCCAAGTTGCTGGTGCTGCAGTCCCTCCCTTTCCAACTGGTGGACTCTGCACCTTTCAGAGATCTGATGGCTTGTGCCGAGCCGAGGTGGAGAGTCCCACGCCGTAATCTCTTTGCGAAAAAGGCAGTACCAGCCCTGCACACATATGTAAAACAGAAGGTGGGCCAGTCCTTGAGCCTGTCAGTTTCTGCCAAAGTGCACGGAAGCGCTGACGTGTGGAGCTGTAACTACCGTCAAGGACAATATATGTCCTTTACGGCCCACTGGGTAAATGTGGTTCCTGCCCAGCCACACCAGCAACTTGGCCAGGTGACGCAACTTCCGCTTCCACGTTCTCACGCCGTTGGTCCTGCAACAATGTCTGCCTCTGCCTCCTCATCCTCCACCGTATCCGCAGCCTCCACTGCAGGGACAATTCCCAGTGCCCCACCAGCATACCACATGTGCAGGGCACGGCAGTGTCATTCTGTTCTGCACCTAGTTTGCCTGGGAAAACGGAGTCACACAGGGGAGGAACTGCTCTGTGTCCTTCATCAAGAAATCGAATCCTGGCTTTCTCCTCGACAACTCAAAATCGGAACCATAGTGACCAACAACGGGAAGAACATGTCGGTGCTGCGTCAAGGAGGGCTGAGCCTTGCGCCCTGCATGGCGTTTGTGTTCTATCTGGTTGTCAAGCGGTTCCTGAAGTCTTCCGCCCATCTGCAATACATCCAGAAAATGGCCAGGAAACTTTGCATGCACTTCAGCCACTCGTACACCGCAAAGCTGCAGTGGCAGAACGGCATCTTTGAGCTGCAGCGGCAGAACGGCATCCCCCAACATAGGCTGATATGCAACTTTTCCACCCATCAGAATTCCACCCTCCATCTGTTGGACCGATTACATGAACAGAGAAAGGCCATAAACGATTTCTTGATGATACAGATGGACAGAGGTACTCCCCTGTGTAACTTCTCTTTAACATAGCCAAGACTGATCCGTCATGAACTCCTTGAAAGTCAATGGAGGATGGATTCCGTTTTCTATTGTGGCAGATTGTGTTAGAGAAAACAGATCCTACCCCATTGACTTGCATTGGGGGTCATGATCCGTCTTCCTCCGTATCCCAGGACAGAAAGCAAACTACAACATGTTGCGGTTTGCTCTCTGGTATGGGAACATAACTAAGCAAAACGGAATGCATTTTGGAGCATTCCGTTCTGTTCAGTTACATTTTGTCCCCATTGACTATAAATGGGGACAAAACTGAAGCATTTTTTTCCGGTACTGAGACCCTATGACGTATCTCAATACCGGAAAATATTAACGCTAGTGTGAAAGTAGCCTTAGCCAGTGGCAGCTCATGCGTGACACCTGCCACTTGCTCGGGCCCTTTGAGGAGGCCACTTTATTTGTCATTCGCCAGGACTACGGGATGAACAGCGCTATTCCACTGATTCATGTCATGGAACAGATGCTGCTAAATCTGGCTGGCCAGGGGACAGGAGACCTGGCGACTAAATCTCAAGACCACATGAGCCCTGTGGGGGCTGAACTAGAGGAGGAGGAGGACCTTCGAGCACAAACAATGTGTAGAGAAATGGGTGGTTTTTCTACACAGGTGACAGGAGAGGAGGAGCAGGAGCAGCCAGAATAGCTACAGGGCAATGAGGAAGAGGAGGCAGAGGACCCAGACACACCGGGGCAGTATGCAGTGGAGATGGAGGCAGGGAGTCCCTCCAAGTCACTTGCGCAAATGGCCCGATGCATGCTCACTTGCTTGCGTAGTAACAGCCGAATTGTCACCATTCGCCAGAGGGATGACTACTGGCTCTCCACCATGTTAGACCCCCGTTACCAGTGCTCGCTTTTTTACACCCGCCTATCGAAGAAACTACTTACCAGCAGCAGCAGGTAGACATAGAGTAGAACCTGAACCAGCAGGTTGTGGCATACTTGGAGTGCACCCTGCCACACCACATCGAATATCCCCTGGATTACTGGGCAACCAAATTCGATTTGTGGCCGCACCTGGTCGAGTTTGCCCTGGACAAGCTTTCCTGCCGGGTCAGCAGTGTGGCATCAGAGTGGGTGTTTAGTGCGGCGGGGGCCATAGTTACCCTCAGGAGAGCTCGCCTGTCCACCCAAAATGTGGAAATACGATGAATCAGGTGTGGATCAGTCAGGATTTTCAAACACCAGTGCCTGATACATCAGACTAGATCATCCATAATGCCACACCTACACTTTGACAAAAGAGGCCTGTTTCTTCTGGCTACCTTCTTCAGCTACTATTCTGATGCTGCCACCCGGCTGATGCCACACCTGCTGTCAAGTGCTTATACTGCCAGCCACCATCTTCAGCTGGTACTGGTATTGCTCCCCACCTCCCCACTCTGTCACTGTGCCACTCTGTGGTCTCCTCATGCTGATGCTACATCAACACTACAGTATGTCTCTGGGCCACTCTGTGGTCTCCTAATGCTGCTGCCACCTCACCACTATTTGGTCTCCTCACGCTGCTGCTACCTCCCCACTCTGTTACTGTGCCACTCTGTTGTCTTCTCATGCTGCTGTCACATCACTACTCTGTGGTCTCCTTATGCTGCTGCTATTTCAACACTATGTCACTGGGCCACTCTGTGGTCTCCTCATGCTGCTGCTAACTTAACACTATGTCACTGGGCCACTCTGTGGTCTCCTCATGCTGCTGTCACCTCAACACTATGTCACTGGGCCACTCTGTGGTCTCCTCATTCTGTTGCCACCTCCCCACTCTGTCACTGGGTCACTCTGTGGTCTCCTCATGCTTCTGCCACATCACTACTCTGTGGTCTCCTAATGTTGCTGCCACCTCAACACTATGTCACTGGGCTACTCTGTGGTCTCCTCATGCTGCTGCCATGTCACCACTCTGTGGTCTCCTCATGCTGCTGCTACCTCAACACTATGTCACTGGGCCACTCTGTGGTCTCCTCGTGCTGCTGCTACCTTAACACTATGTCACTGGGCCACTCTGTGGTCTCCTAATGCTGCTGCTACTTCAACACTATGCCACTGGGCCACTCTGTGGTCTCCTCATGCTGCTGCCAAATCACTACACTGTGGTCTCCTCATACTGCTGCTACCTCAACACTATGTCACTAGGCCACTGAAGGGTTAAATAGAATAAGCTATATGATCTGTAAGAATGACAGGTTGTTGGGTGATATCATACTAGAGGGTGAATGTATTTACATTAGCCTTATTTCCATATAAGGAATTGTTTCTACTCAGCACCATTGTATATGTGAACCACATCTGTTTCCTATATATATGTAGGTATAAAAGGCCGTATTGTTAAGATAAAATCAGAGCTGTTTCGAAGACCATACTGTGTGTGTCATTGACATAGCTCTCCAGGTGCCTGTCATTGGGGATAAAGGAGGAATCAGGGTGCATACAGAAGCAGATCACTTTCAGCTGGGGGCTCCATCCGGGATAGAACACCCAGGAATTCGGTAAGTACGGAAACTCCCTGCCTTTAGGACTGGGGAGATTCTGATGCTTTCCGAAAACTCTCTGTTGTTTCTATCTTGAATCCACTTCAAACACACTAAAAGGAAAAGTTTCTATCTTTAGGCAAGATAAACAATAAATAGACTACTGGCCAAGTCTAACAGATAAATTCTTTAGGGAAGGATTTACAAGAGGAATTCTTTTGGGAAGAATTCAAATATTGTCTGCAACCTGGTTTCTCTTGTCAGCCAATTTCTATCACTTATTATCTGTCGCTTTCTTATGCCCTCTTTTATGTTATGATGTTATGAAGCATTAAGTAATTTTATTTTATGCTGAAGGTAAGCAGCAAATGATACTGTGAAAACTGTACTAACTTTATTGTGTATGTCCTGGAAAACCGCTAACCCAGAAACTGGTGAATGCAAGTGACGGTTTTAAGGGATAATACTAACAGACAGTTGAGAAGGAAGTTAAGCATAGACATAAGTCCTCTCTACCCAGTTGACAGGAATTGTCGGAGCCTTTACGGTTCAGTACAGCCAGTCCTGGGGAGAGTTCAGCTCTGCCTCCGTCTTAATTAGGTTATAAGAAATGGGTGCAAAGCAAGGAAAGGTCTAGCCACCCCCTCCGTATGTAGGAGAAACATGTAAGGATTATGTAGCCCGGGTCTGTGGGACTGATTATTATTTAGTCACTCCATGGGTGGATAATATGGCAGGATGGACAGAGGGGATGAAGAGTATAAATTCGTTCCCTCGGGAAGGGGCTAATGACACCTTCCATATGGACATTGTAAAAAGGTTATGTTTGGGTGACACTGAAGCTTACCCATATTATGGTCCAGACCCCCAGTGGGACATACAGTATATGAAGTTGGGAGGGGAAAATTGGCTTACTTATGCACCATATTGGTATAACAGACCAAATAAAAAGGTTAAGAAACAGAAGGCAGAGAACCAGGAGGGATATAAAAAAAAAAACATGAGTTAGAAAAAGAATTGACAAGGGGTTCACTTCAGAAGCCCCCTCCTCCCTATTTAGGAAATATCCCACAGATATATCCATCCCTTTCAAAAGATGACTTAGATTTACTGGTTGGATATACTGCTACCAACATCCAACCACCTACAGCTCCCCAGCTCCCGCAGCCACCTCTGCAGTTGCCCCAACCTATGCCTGATCAGGATCCAGCGGCTGGTGCTGTTGGTGATGGGGATGTCATATTTCCTATGCGCCTATACATGTACCTCATCCTGATGAGGACAATGACCTTGAGGAACAGTTTCCTTTTATGACTGTAGGGGACACCTTGTTAAAGAAACCTTTTGAAGTAGATGATATTAATAAGATTGTTAAACACTGCCCTAAACCCTCTTCATCTTCATCTGGGACATTTCATTATTTGAAGAGAGCTTGTAAAGGGAGATGTCTGACTCAGGAGGATATGCGCCTTATAATAGATGGGATAGTTGGGCACAATTCCCCCTGGGATTGGAGTAAGGTCCCCTCTATAAGCACTGTAGAGCCCCCAAATACGCCGACTGGAAATTATAAATTAAATACTGAGGCAGGCATAGACACAATGTGGGAAGAAATTAAGTGTGAAATGGAGAGGTATTTTCAGACTAGGTCCTCGTTGCCGACTGCTGTAGCCTGTAAACATAAATCAGGAGAGTCTGTTATAGACTTTTGGAAGAGGTTTAATGAAGTTTGGACTCTGGAGGCAGGAATGAGTATTCAGGATAATATGCATTGTATGCTCATTCAGACTTTCCTTACCAATCTACAGCCACATCTCCAGCTTACTGTTAAACAAATGATCTCCGAATGGCCTAGTCTTAACCCCTTAAGGACTCGGCCCTATTTCACCTTAAGGACTTGGCCATTTTTTGCAAATCTGACCAGTGTCACTTTAAGTTCTGATAACTTTAAAACGCTTTGACTTATCCAGGCCATTCTGAGACTGTTTTTTCGTCACATATTGTACTTCATGACACTGGTAAAATGAAGTAAAAAAAAATCATTTTTATTTATAAAAAAAATACCATGTAAAAAATTGCAAATTTCCAAGTTTCAATTTCTCTACTTCTATAATATATAGTAATACCTCCAAAAATTGTTATTACTTTACATTCCCCATATGTCTACTTCATGTTTGTATCATTTTGGGAATGATATTTTATTTTTTGGGGATGTTACAAGGCTTAGAAGTTTAGAAGCAAATCTTGAAATTTTTAGGGACCAGTTCATGTCTGAAGTCACTTTGCGAGGCTTACATAATAGAAACCACCCAAAAGTTACCCCATTCTATAAACTACACCCCTCAAGGTATTCAAAACTGATTTTACAAACTTTGTTAACCCTTTAGGTGTTCCACAAGAATTAATTGAAAATAGAGATACAATTTCAAAATTTCACTTTTTGGGCAGATTTTCCATTTTAATCATTTTTTTCCAGTTACAAAGCAAGGGTTAACAGCCAAACCAAACTCAATATTTATGGCCCTGATTCTGTAGTTTACAGAAACACCCTATATGTGGCCGTAAACTACTGTACGGGCACACGGCAGGGCGCAGAAGGAAAGAAATGCCATACGGTTTTTGGAAGGCAGATTTTGCTGGACAGTTTTTTTTTACACCATGTCTCATTTGAAGCCCCCCTGATGCAACCCTAGAGTAGAAACTCCATAAAAGTGACCCCATCTAAGAAACTACACCCCTTAAAGTATTCAAAACAGATTTTACAAACATTGTTAACCCTTTAGGTGTTCCACAAGAGTTATTGGCAAATGGAGATGAAATTTCAGAATTTAAATTTTTGGGAAAAATTTTCCATTTTAACCCATTTATCCCAGTAACAAAGCAAGGGTTAACAGCCAAACAAAACTCAATATTTATGGCCCTGATTCTGTAGTTTACAGAAACTCCCCATATGTGGTCGTAAACAGCTGTACGGGCACACGGCAGGGCGCAGAAGGAAAGGAATGCCATACGGTTTTTGGAAGGCATATTTTGCTGGACTGTTTTTTTTGACACCATGTCCCATTTTAAGCCCCCCTGATGCAACCCTAGAGTAGAAACTCCATAAAAGTGACCCCATCTAAGAAACTACACCCCTTAAAGTATTCAAAACAGATTTTACAAACATTGTTAACCCTTTAGGTGTTCCACAAGAATTAATGGAAAATAGAGATACAATTTCAAAATTTCACTTTTTTGGCAGATTTTCCATTTTAATCATTTTTTTTCCAGTTACAAAGCAAGGGTTAACAGCCAAACCAAACTCAATATTTATGGCCCTGATTCTGTAGTTTACAGAAACACCCTATATGTGGCCGTAAACTACTGTACGGGCACACGGCAGGGCGCAGAAGGAAAGAAATGCCATACGGTTTTTGGAAGGCAGATTTTGCTGGACAGTTTTTTTTTACACCATGTCTCATTTGAAGCCCCCCTGATGCAACCCTAAAGTAGAAACTCCATAAAAGTGACCCCATCTAAGAAACTACACCCCTTAAAGTATTCAAAACAGATTTTACAAACATTGTTAACCCTTTAGGTGTTCCACAAGAGTTATTGGCAAATGGAGATGAAATTTCAGAATTTAAATTTTTGGGCAAATTTTCCATTTTAACCCATTTATCCCAGTAACAAAGCAAGGGTTAACAGCCAAACAAAACTCAATATTTATGGCCCTGATTCTGTAGTTTACAGAAACTCCCCATATGTGGTCGTAAACAGCTGTACGGGCACACGGCAGGGCGCAGAAGGAAAGGAATGCCATACGGTTTTTGGAAGGCATATTTTGCTGGACTGTTTTTTTTGACACCATGTCCCATTTTAAGCCCCCCTGATGCAACCCTAGAGTAGAAACTCCATAAAAGTGACCCCATCTAAGAAACTACACCCCTTAAAGTATTCAAAACAGATTTTACAAACATTGTTAACCCTTTAGGTGTTCCACAAGAATTAATGGAAAATAGAGATACAATTTCAAAATTTCACTTTTTTGGCAGATTTTCCATTTTAATCATTTTTTTCCAGTTACAAAGCAAGGGTTAACAGCCAAACCAAACTCAATATTTATGGCCCTGATTCTGTAGTTTACAGAAACACCCTATATGTGGCCGTAAACTACTGTACGGGCACACGGCAGGGCGCAGAAGGAAAGAAATGCCATACGGTTTTTGGAAGGCAGATTTTGCTGGACAGTTTTTTTTTACACCATGTCTCATTTGAAGCCCCCCTGATGCAACCCTAGAGTAGAAACTCCATAAAAGTGACCCCATCTAAGAAACTACACCCCTTAAAGTAGTCAAAACAGATTTTTCAAACATTGTTAACCCTTTAGGTGTTCCACAAGAGTTATTGGCAAATGGAGATGAAATTTCAGAATTTAAATTTTTGGGCAAATTTTCCATTTTAACCCATTTTTCCCAGTAACAAAGCAAGGGTTAACAGCCAAACAAAACTCAATATTTATGGCCCTGATTCTGTAGTTTACAGAAACACCCCATATGTGGTCGTAAACAGCTGTACGGGCACACGGCAGGGCGCAGAAGGAAAGGAATGCCATACGGTTTTTGGAAGGCAGATTTTGCTGGACTGTTTTTTTTGACACCATGTCCCATTTTAAGCCCCCCTGATGCAACCCTAGAGTAGAAACTCCATAAAATTGACCCCATCTAAGAAACTACACCCCTTAAAGTATTCAAAACAGATTTTACAAACGTTGTTAACCCTTTAGGTGTTCCACAAGAGTAGAAACTCCAAAAAAGTGACCCCATTTTAGAAAATACGGGATAGGGTGGCAGTATTGTTGGTACTAGTTTAGGGTACATAGGGTACATATGATTTTTGGTTGCTCTATATTACACTTTTTGTGAGGCAAGTTATCAAGAAATAGCTGTTTTTGCACCGTTTTAATTTTTTGTTATTTACAACATTTATCTGACAGGTTAGATCATGTGATATTTTTATAGACCAGGTTGTCACAGATGCGGCGATACCTAATATGTATACTTTTTTTTATTTATGTAAGTTTTACACAATGATTTCTTTTTTGAAGCAAAAGAAATTATGTTTTAGTGTTTCCATAGTCTGAGAGCCATAATTTTTTCAGTTTTTGGGCGATTACCTTGGGTAGGGTATGATTTTTGCGGTTTTATTGGCACTATTTTGGGGTGCGTGTGACTTTTTGATCGCTTGCTATTACACTTTTTGTGATGTAAGGTGACAAAAAATTGTTTATTTAGCACAGTTTTTATTTAAATTTTTTTACGGTGTTCATCTGAGGGGTTAGATCATGTGATATTTTTATAGAGCCGGTCGATACGGACGCGGCGATACCTAATATGTATACTTTTTTTTTATTTATGTAAATTCTACACAATATCATTTTTGAAACAAAAAAAAAATCATGTTTTAGTGTCTCCATATTCTGAGAGCCATAGTTTTTTCAGTTTTTGGGAGATTATCTTAGGTAGGGGCTCATTTTTTGAGGGATGAGGTGACGGTTAGATTGGTACTATTTCGGTGGGCAAACGCCTTTTTGATCACTTGCTGTTGTACTTTTTGTGATGTAAGATGACAAAAAAATGGTTTATTTAGCACAGTTTTTATTTTTTAGGGTGTTCATCTGAGGGGTTAGATCATGTGATATGTTTATAGAGCCGGTTGATACGGACGCGGCGATACCTAATATGTATAAATCCCCCCCCCCCTATTTTTTACCAATTTTTTTTAACTTTATTTGGGGAAAATTATGTTTTTGTTTATTTTTACTTGAAACTTTAAATTTTTGGGGGGGAAAATGTATTTTTTCAACTTTTTTTTTCACTTTATTTTTTGTCCCACTTTGGGACTTGAACTTTTGGGGGTCTAATCCTTTACAATGCATTCCAATACTTCTGTATTGGAATGCATTGGCTGTATGAGTAATACTGTGTGTATTACTCATACAGCTTCCGGCCTGTGAGATCCAGGGTGCTGGATCTCACAGGCTCTTCACCGGAAGGCAGCGCGATGCCTCAGGAAGGAATCGCGCTGCCTTCCATGCCATCGGGTCCCCCCCACAGCCCCATGGGGACCCGATGGCACCACCGCCGTCCGCCGCCGCATCAGGTAAAAGACACAAACCGCAGGTCTGAATTGACCTGCGGTTTGCGGCGATCACCGACACGGGGGGTCACGGGACCCCCCCGCGCATTTAGCCGAGGTGCCTGCTCAATGATTTGAGCAGGCACCGGGTTCCGATCACTGCCCGCCGGGCGGCGGTGATCAGAACTATACATGACGTACCGGTACGTCATGGGTCTTTGAGGACTCGGGAACCATGCCATACCGGTACGTCATGGGTCCCTAAGGGGTTAATAAAGATCAATTCCAAAATAAGTTAATGGAGAAAGATGCGGCGGGTTGTTTTGAAATGGTAAGACCTAAAGAGGCCCATTACCAAACTCAGGATAGGAATTGTCCCTCGAATCAGCCCAATAGGGGAAGTGGCAGAAGAAGCGATAGAGGGCCATGCTCTGGAAGAGGGGGGAATAATAGAAATCGTCCTGCAGGTTGCTTTAATTGTGGTAAGACTGACCACTGGATCAGTCGATGCCCTTACCCACTCAGGCAATATGCCCTAAATGATACCCAAGCTCAAGGCACCCAACCATATCCACAAGCTCAGATGCGAGATTCCCCCCCCCCCCCCCACTGCCACAGCCCCAGAATAATACCCCTCGCTTTCCTGTAGCCTGGGGGCAGCAGACATCACAATGAGGATGCCCGGGGGACAGTATCCCAGCATTTACTCTCATCACAAACCACTATAAGGAATCACCACTGATTGTGTTAACCATAGAGGGACGTCCTCTCCCTTTTCTATTGTATTCTGGTGCTACTAGTAGTACTATATGTGAGGATTATTATAGTGGTCCAAAAGAGAATGCTGAGCCCTCTGTGGGAATTAATGGGCTACTGACAAGATCTTATAAAACTCCTCCCCTCTCGATCCAACATCCATACAAGCACCAGTCAATGTTCACACACAGTTTTAGGATCATTCCAAATTGTCCTGTGAATTTATTAGGGAGAGATTTGTTTGTTTTGTTAAGGTTGCAGTTGGGGATTAGCAAGACGGGACACCTACATGTCATATCCTCAATTATGCCCATTCATGTACCAAAAGATAATTGTTTTTTATATTTGGAATGCCAACCTCAGGATCCGCTACTTGATCGGGTTCCTCCTGAGGTTTGGGCAAATACTGACCAAGATGTTGGCCTTATCTCTTGTACACCATATAAGGCAATGCTTAAGCCCGGCGCTGCACCTGTTTATATTAAACAATACCCCCTTTCCCCAGAAAAAGAAAAGGGGATTAAGTCTATGTTGATGGAATTCCTAGAGGCAGGGGTTATTGAGGAAATTATTTCCCCCTATAATACACCTATTAACCTAGTGAGAAAGGCTGATAATACCTTTAGGTTTGTCCAGGATCTTAGAGCGGTAAATGCACAGATCATAACCATAGCCCCTGTGGTTACAGTACCATCTCTGCTATCAGCTATTCCTGCCCATGCAGAGTTTTTCTCTGTTATTGATTTAAAGAATGCATTTTTTTCTGTCCTAGTTGACAAGGAGACACGGCCACTCTTTGCCTTCACATTTAAATTTCGCCAGTATACTTGGTGTAGAATGCCTCAGGGTTATGTAGACTGCCCAGTAGTCTACTCCATGTCCTCCAAGTTACACTGCGCCCTTGGACTGCCCCTCATGGTTCTATCCTTCTACAATATGTGGACGATCTCCTCATATGTAGTTCTACTCGGGAGGCCTGCCAGGCAGACTATTACTGTGGTTATGTGAATGTGGTCACAAAGTTTCTAGGAAGAAATTACAATGGTGTATGGAAAGTGTTGAGTATTTGGGCTTTGTTCTCGGTAAAGGTGAGAGGAAAATCAGCCATACTGGGTCTGCCCCGCCCACAAACCAAGAAAGACATGTTTACCTTTCTTGGCATGATTGGTTACTGCCACCAATGGATTGCTGATTGTTGCTACTATGATAATATTCTGAGACAAGCCACTAATACTGATATGCCTGACTTCATTAAATGGTCTGATGAAATGTTACAAGCTTTTAGTCATTTGAAATGTGCAATGGTTTCAAGTCCTGGTTTGGGCCTACCCGACTATGGCATGATGTTTCACTTATTTGCCAGGGACAATTGTAAAACCATGGCGGGAGTCCTGGCGCAAGATCATGGAGGCAAATTCCGCTCTGTTGCTTTTTTCTCAAAAGTGGTTCCCGTACAGGTCCAGGGCATTCCTGCGTGTCTCAGGAGTTTGGCAGCCTGTGCTATGGTCGCTGAGATGGCCATGCCTATCACCCTAGGTCATCCCACCACTCTGCATATCTCACACAATGCTCAGGCCCTATTGAAAAACATACATACACAACATATGTCAGCACAAAGACTGAGTGGATATAAAGTTTTGTTGCTATCTAATCCTCAACTTCATATCAAATACTCAGCACCCACATTCGGTCCAATGGCTATACTGAATGCCCTACTTGGCTACAAGGGAGAGCAGGATGATTTGCCTCCTCCCCATGCATGTACTGAACTTATACATGAACATACCTCACCTAGGCCTGACTTACAGTCCACACCCATTGAAGGAGCACCTGATATTTTTGTGGATGGATCCTGTTCCCGCCCTAATGACAACACTTATCATGCAGGATACGCTGTGGCTCAACTCCCTGATGTTATTCTAGAATCGAATCCTATACCTTTTCAGTCAGCCCAAGCAGCTGAACTGATTGCCCTCACAGGAGATTGTTGTCTCTTTGAGGGGAGAGATGTAAATGTATACACCGATTCAAAATATACCTTTGGGGTTGTACATGATCATGGGGTAATCTGGCAGAGGAGAGGCTTCATTGCTTCAGATGGGAGGCAAATCTCACATTTCACCCTAGTACATGATCTCCTGGCCGCCATCCAATTACCAAGCAAAGTTTCTATTATCCATTGTAAGGCACATACTGGTCTCCAAACGTACATAGCTAAAGGGAATGCCCTAGCTGATCAGGCAGCAAAAGAGGCTGCTATTAGAACGGCAGCAACAGTTCAAATGCCCTCCCTAGTTACAGACATTACCCTTACTGACAATCTATTGCTAAGCCTCCAGGATTTGGCTACCAGTAGTGACAAAATAGAACGGCAGTCGGTTGGTGCAGTACAAGACCCTGATACGGGTCTTATCTGCAAAAAGGGGAAACCATGTATTCCAGTTGCAAGCGCCCTGATTTTAATTGCACAATATCATGATCTTGGCAACCACTGACCTCATTCGAAGACTTCACCCATATCCCAAAGACAGGAAGAAAGCAGGAGTATGCCCTTGTAATTGTGGATATGTTCTCTAGATGGCCGGAGGTTTTTCCTACTACCAATGAAACCACACAAATTGTGGTAAAAATTTTGTTACAAGAGATCATCCCCAGATGGGGGTGTCCTGTTCAAATTGACTCAGATAATGGCCCAGCTTTTGCGTCCAGGGTATTTAAGGAGCTTTCCAAAGCCTTCAGGATTGACTGAAAGTTCCACCTCCCTTATCACCCACAGAGTTCCGGGGTAGTAGAAAGGATGAATAGAACAATTAAAGAAAAAATAAGGAAAATTACTGGAGGCACGTTCACTAATTGGAAAAAGTTTTTGCCTATAGCCCTAGCAGAAATTAGGATGCAGCCTAATAAGAATACTGGTTACTCACCATTTGAGGTCCTAATGGGAAGACCCTTCCCCACCCCTTGGGGTCCAAAGGCCCCTGTGATAGAAAAAGGGGATCTAGAAGTAGTACAGGCAGAATATGTGAGGAAACTTGTAGAAACTTTAGATCAAATTGAACGAGATGTTGCTCGTGCCTCTCCTTTCTCTCCACAGGAACCTACGCATCCTTTCCAACCAGGAGAGGTGGTGATAGTCCAACGCCTGGCAAAGGGACGAAAACAGACTAAGTTCCCGTTTTGAGCACCCCCCCCCGAGTGGTAGCAGTCACCAGAACAGCGATTCTCACAGAAGAGGCTCCAATCTGGATTCACGCTAGCAGAGTGAAAAGGGTCCCTGAGGCTTCTTCTCCGGTGACGGACAAAGACAAAGAGGGTGAAGCAGGTGTGAAATCCCTGAACAAAGAGGGGAGCTCAGAAGAAGTTTCCCTGAAAAGTGCCTTGCCACAGGCAGAAGATGATGACCCCACAATATTCTGGGAGATTTGTTTGTCTGCTGATAATTATTAATCTTTGTGTTTTCTTGCCAGTCTGGCTTATTACTACATGTATTTATCACCCAGAGGAGAGGAGTTTCTTCTGCGGTGCACCAAATAATCAGTCAGTATATAAAAGAGCTCAGGAGCAAGATCCCTTTGCTCCCGTCCCCTTTTATTCTGAACAGAATAGTATAGTCAGGATGGCAAATGCCCTAAATGTTAGTTCATTGTGCCTTAAAGACTTACAGAGCCCATGGGATCTTATACAAACATGTGTTATTGCTGTGCCTACACCCGATGAATCCCTCCTTGAAGTCTGGTCGAAGGCTAACAATACACAATCTTTTATTCCCTTGTATGACTTCTGTGGGGAGTGTCAGAAAATAGGAAATAGCAGGGATAATATTAGAATAATTAATATTAATGTGACTACAGCAGAGACTTGTTTTACCTTTTCCCAGGATATTACTTTATATTGTGATAGTAGAGACATAAAAAGTGGATTACCTAAGAATAGTGTATATGATTATATTGACGACACCTGTAAAAAGAATAGTAGGCTTGCTAGCTCCCTGAATAATTCCATGAGTTGTAATAAGACCATTGTGACTCCCAGTTTTATCTATAATATAATGCTCCCTAAGGGATGGTTTTTGTCTTGTGGTAACAGCACTTATAATTACATTCCTGCTAATGTTATTGGAGGTCCCTGTGCGTTATCTAGGCTGACTTTGGCCCTTCCCAGTCAACCCCCTATCAGGAGAGCTTACAGATCGGTTACCAAGACTTTATCAGAAAACTGTGACTCTACTTTACCCCTTCTCAGCCGTGCAGAATATACAAGTTTGGACGCCTCTATATTAGGAGTGCCTGGACTGGCTATATATAATACTCGTAATATAAATTCTATTGCATGTGACTTGGCTAAATCTCTGAATCATACCTCTATCGCCTTATCAGACATGCTTTTAGATCTACAAGGCGTAAGAGGAGCAGTGCTAGAAACTAGATTTGCTGTGGATTATCTGTTACTTAAACATAATATAGGATGTCAAGATTTTAAAGGAATTTGTTGCTTTAATTTATCTAACCATTCCAGATCAATCCAGTCCCATATTCAAGCATTACATGAAATTGCCAATAATATCAAGTAGGATGTTAATTCATCCTCTTGGTGGGACTGGTTATTGAGCTGGCTGCCGGATTTGAGTTGGTTAAGAACATTATTTATCAGTATTATAATTATAATTGCTTCCTTGATTATCATATGTTGTTGTATCCAATGTATCCCTTCCCTCATACAGATTTTTTGTGTAATGTGTCCAAAACCCACAGATCCTGGACAATCATATGCTACTTACCTCTCTATGAGAGAAAGAAGATAAGTCATATTCATGTCTTAAGAGGGGATTGAAGGGTTAAATAGAATACGCTATATGATCTGTATGAATGACAGGATGTTGGGTGACATCATACTAGAGGGTGAATGTATTTACATTAGCCTTATTTCCATATAAGGAATTGTTTCTACTCAGCACCATTGTATATGTGAACCACATCTCTTTCCTATATGTATGTAGGTATAAAAGGCCGTATAGTTAAGATAAAATCAGAGCTGTCTCGAAGACCATACTGTGTGTGTGTGTCATTGACATAGCTCTTCAGGCGCCTGTCATTGGGGATGAAGTAGGAATCAGGGTCCATACAGAAACAGATCACTTTCAGCCACTCTGTGGTCTCCTCGTGCTACTGCCACATCACTACTCTGTGGTCTCTTCATGCTGCTGCCACCTCAACAGTATGTCACTGGGCCACTCTGTGGTCTCCTCATGCTGCTGCCACCTCAACACTATGTCACCGGGCCACTCTGTGGTCTCCTCATGCTGCTGCCATCTCAACACTCTGTGGTCTCCTCATGCTGATGCCACCTCAACACTATGTCACTGGGCCACTCTGTGATCTCCTCATGCTGCTGCTACATCAAAACTATGTTACTGGGCCAGTCTGTGGTCTCCTCATGCTGCTTCTGTCACGGCGTGATGTGGGTAGTAAACTCCACACCGAACACAAGAGGGAAGGGAAAAGGTACTAGGCTAGTAAACTAGGTAAAGATAAAGGTTCACCACCTAGTGAATCCCTAAACTGAGCCTTGACTACTATCAGTATGAACAGACCTCGAGGTAGCAATGTCCTTACGCAGGAACCTAGAATCCTATCTGACCCTAAAGGGCCCTGGAAATAGTGTCAGGACAAAAGATGACCTGTTCCTTCCTAGCTGAAGGAACAGGAGACTCCTGCAGGCCTAATACCAAAAGATAGGAGAATACAACAATCAAGAAATAGGGAAAAGACACTTAACTCCGAAGTACGCGGACGAGCAGGAACTCAGAGGAGAACCAAACACCAGCACTTCCTCAACCAGAAAGGAGCTATCAACCGCATAGCCTGATGGGTGAGACCAGACTAAATAGAGGAGTGGGAATGACCACTTAAGCTACACCTGAGCCAAGAGGTGTGGTCATTACCAGCAACAACACAGAAACAAGTGAATCCAAAGAGTCTGTCAAATCACATCATGTGCAGGCAGTCTCTTAGATCTTCTGACCCCTGTCATGGGAGAGACCATAACAGCTGCTATTTCCCCACTCTGTCACTGGGCTACTCTGTGGTATCCTCATGCTGCTGCCCCATCACTACTCTGTGGTCTCTTCATGCTGCTGCCACCTCAACACAATGTCACTGGGCCACTCTGTGGTCTCCTCATGCTGCTACCTCAACACTATGTCACTGGGCCACTCTGTGGTCTCCTCATGCTGCTGCCACCTCACCACTATGTCACTGGGCCACTCTGTGGTCTCCTCATGCTGTGCTTCATCAACACTATGTCACCGGGCCACTCTGTGGTCTCCTCATGCTGCTGCCATCTCAACACTCTGTGGTCTCCTCATGCTGATGCCACCTCAACACTATGTCACTGGGCCACTCTGTGATCTCCTCATGCTGCTGCTACATCAAAACTATGTTACTGGGCCAGTCTGTGGTCTCCTCATGCTGCTTCTGTCACGGCGTGATGTGGGTAGTAAACTCCACACCGAACACAAGAGGGAAGGGAAAAGGTACTAGGCTAGTAAACTAGGTAAAGATAAAGGTTCACCACCTAGTGAATCCCTAAACTGAGCCTTGACTACTATCAGTATGAACAGACCTCGAGGTAGCAATGTCCTTACGCAGGAACCTAGAATCCTATCTGACCCTAAAGGGCCCTGGAAATAGTGTCAGGACAAAAGATGACCTGTTCCTTCCTAGCTGAAGGAACAGGAGACTCCTGCAGGCCTAATACCAAAAGATAGGAGAATACAACAATCAAGAAATAGGGAAAAGACACTTAACTCCGAAGTACGCGGACGAGCAGGAACTCAGAGGAGAACCAAACACCAGCACTTCCTCAACCAGAAAGGAGCTATCAACCGCATAGCCTGATGGGTGAGACCAGACTAAATAGAGGAGTGGGAATGACCACTTAAGCTACACCTGAGCCAAGAGGTGTGGTCATTACCAGCAACAACACAGAAACAAGTGAATCCAAAGAGTCTGTCAAATCACATCATGTGCAGGCAGTCTCTTAGATCTTCTGACCCCTGTCATGGGAGAGACCATAACAGCTGCTATTTCCCCACTCTGTCACTGGGCTACTCTGTGGTATCCTCATGCTGCTGCCCCATCACTACTCTGTGGTCTCTTCATGCTGCTGCCACCTCAACACAATGTCACTGGGCCACTCTGTGGTCTCCTCATGCTGCTACCTCAACACTATGTCACTGGGCCACTCTGTGGTCTCCTCATGCTGCTGCCACCTCACCACTATGTCACTGGGCCACTCTGTGGTCTCCTCATGCTGTGCTTCATCAACACTATGTCACCGGGCCACTCTGTGGTCTCCTCATGCTGCTGCCATCTCAACACTCTGTGGTCTCCTCATGCTGATGCCACCTCAACACTATGTCACTGGGCCACTCTGTGATCTCCTCATGCTGCTGCTACATCAAAACTATGTTACTGGGCCAGTCTGTGGTCTCCTCATGCTGCTTCTGTCACGGCGTGATGTGGGTAGTAAACTCCACACCGAACACAAGAGGGAAGGGAAAAGGTACTAGGCTAGTAAACTAGGTAAAGATAAAGGTTCACCACCTAGTGAATCCCTAAACTGAGCCTTGACTACTATCAGTATGAACAGACCTCGAGGTAGCAATGTCCTTACGCAGGAACCTAGAATCCTATCTGACCCTAAAGGGCCCTGGAAATAGTGTCAGGACAAAAGATGACCTGTTCCTTCCTAGCTGAAGGAACAGGAGACTCCTGCAGGCCTAATACCAAAAGATAGGAGAATACAACAATCAAGAAATAGGGAAAAGACACTTAACTCCGAAGTACGCGGACGAGCAGGAACTCAGAGGAGAACCAAACACCAGCACTTCCTCAACCAGAAAGGAGCTATCAACCGCATAGCCTGATGGGTGAGACCAGACTAAATAGAGGAGTGGGAATGACCACTTAAGCTACACCTGAGCCAAGAGGTGTGGTCATTACCAGCAACAACACAGAAACAAGTGAATCCAAAGAGTCTGTCAAATCACATCATGTGCAGGCAGTCTCTTAGATCTTCTGACCCCTGTCATGGGAGAGACCATAACAGCTGCTATTTCCCCACTCTGTCACTGGGCTACTCTGTGGTATCCTCATGCTGCTGCCCCATCACTACTCTGTGGTCTCTTCATGCTGCTGCCACCTCAACACAATGTCACTGGGCCACTCTGTGGTCTCCTCATGCTGCTACCTCAACACTATGTCACTGGGCCACTCTGTGGTCTCCTCATGCTGCTGCCACCTCACCACTATGTCACTGGGCCACTCTGTGGTCTCCTCATGCTGTGCTTCATCAACACTATGTCTCTGGGCCACTCTGTGGTCTCCTCATGCTTCTGCCACATCACTACTCTGTGTTCTCCTCATGCTGCTGCCACCTCAACACTATGTTACTGGGCCACTCTGTGGTCTCCTCATGCTGCTGCCACATCACCACTATGTCACTGGGCCACTCTGTGGTATCCTCAGGCTTCTGCCACCTCACCACTATGTCACTGGGCTACTCTGTGGTCTCCTCATGCTGCTACTACATCAACACTATGTCTCTGGGCCACTGTGTGGTCTCCTCATGCTGCTGCCACATCACCACTCTGTGGTCTCCTCATGCTGCTGCCACCTCAACACTATGTCACTGGGCCACTCGGTGGTCTCCTCATGCTGCTGCCACATCACTACTCTGTGGTTTCCTCATGCTGCTGCCACCTCAACACTATGTCACTGGGCCACTCTGTGGTCTCCTCATGCTGCTGTCACCTCAACATTATGTCACTGGGCCACTCTGTGGTCTCCTCATGAATCTGCCACCTCAACACTCTATGGTCTCTTCATGCTGCTGTCACCTCAACACTATGTCACTGGGCCACTCTGTGGTCTCCTCATGCTGCTGCCACATCACCACTCTATGGTCTATTCATGCTGCTGCCACCTCAAAACTATGTCACTGGGCCACTCTGTGGTCTCCTCATGCTGCTGCCAGTTCACTACTCTGTGGTCTCCTCATGCTGCTGATACCTCAACACTATGCCACTGGGACACTCTGCAGTCTCCTCATGCTGCTGCTACCTCAACACTATGTCACTGGGCTACTCTGTGGTCTCCTCATGCTGCTGCCACTTCACCACTATGTCTCTGGGCCACTCTGTGGTCTCCTATTGCTGCTGCCACATCACTACTCTGTGGTCTCCTCATGCTGATGCCACCTCAACACTATGTCACTGGGCCACTCTGTGGTCTCCTCATGCTGCTGCCACATCACTACTCTGTGGTCTCTTCATGCTGCTGCCACCTCAACACTATATAACTGGGCCGCTCTGTGGTCTCCTCATGCTGCTGCCACATCACTACTCTGTGGTCTCCTCATGCTGCTGCCACCTCAACACTATGTCACTTGGCCACTCTGTGGTCTCCTTATGCTGCTGCCACCTCCCCAATCTGTCACTGGGCCACTCTGTGGTCTCATAATTCCGCTGCCACATCACTACACTGTGGTGTTCTCATGTTGCTGCCACCTCAACACAATGTCACTGGGCCACTCTGTGATCTCTCCATGCTGCTGCCACCTCCCCACTCTGTCACTGGGCCACTCTGTGGTCTCCTCATGCTGCTGCCACCTCACCACTATGTCATTCGGCCACTTTGTGGACTTCTCATGCTGTTCCCACCCTCCCCACTTCATGACTGGGCCACTATTTTGCCTATTTGGCCTGGTTGACATCATCATTTATTTGACCCTTCTGATCTGTCAGAAAGAAGGAAAAATGAGACGCACAACGGATCCTGTCTATGTAGCAGCTGTAAGGCCTGTATGACATGGTCTTATGATTTGGTAGCCTAAAGCAGGAGTGGGTACAAAACACAAAAGACGTGCAAATACTCCATTCATGTGTCATCTCTCTTTTGGATCCACTAGTGTTTTTTTGGCTTTAGCAATACTGATGGATTACTGAGCAAATGCTGACCGAGTGAAGGTAGTTTTTTTGGGAGTTATTGTTATGACGGATCAGAAGTAGGGCAAAATAATCAGTGACGTCAATGCAAATTTACTGCTGACACCCTCTCCACTCTGTCAGTAGCGCTCTACTTGTATAAGCGTTTAATAGATAGAACAGGTTCTGTAGACATCTATGTGGAATCAGCTGACGACAGTGTAAAAGGAGTGCGCTTCTTCTTGGCGCTAACATCGACCTGTAAGGCTGAGTTCACACGAGTTAGTTGGTCAGTTTTGTCATACGGACTCACAGTATTGTTTTACTACCACAGCAGACTCACTATGCGTGTTACTGCAAGGCATAGTGTTCTACATCACTATACAAGCTCACTGCAGCCAGGAAATATCAGTTTTTTAACACAATTAGTCACAAATAAATTCTTATCGAATCAAAATTCAGCAAACCGACCGAACCGAATTTTTGAGAAATTCGCTTATCTCTAGTCCCTACCCTTCCACAAACACACTGCACTCTGGTATTGACAATTTACACAGGCAATAATGCAATTTTTGCAGTAAAGCATGTTTGAACTAGATGCTCTGATGCAGTAATACTGGCCCTTTACAAACACTTGGGCAGTGATTATAAACAACTATATTACAGATGTGAAATACCGTACAATTATTGAACAAATTTTTTATAACCTGCGTTCACTAAAACACGATAGCAGCTGCTACTGGCCCGCACAAGCAGGTGGCTTGGGCCAGGCCAGGACAGCAGCCAGAGCAGGAGGAATATTCATTACTTACATTCAGGGCCCAGGCCATTCATACTACAATCTGACTATTTTGTTCATTGGTGTGCTAGACATGTCTAATCATAATTGCAGGCAGCACTGGCAGTGATCAGGTCAGGTTCCGCAGGTCCCTTATCTCCTTCACTGATTCTTCAGCTTGTAAAGCAGCCCTGGCCCAAGTCACAGGAGGTACTGCCTCAAAAACAAGGAGTCTAAAGCCTGGCAGGTGCATCTACTGTCTGTACTCAGAGACTTGTCACCGTTATCTGTGGTGTTACACAGGGGCGTTGCTAGGCTAAAACATTCGGGGCCTGGGCCCCTAATGTTTTGTCCCAGGCCCCGAATGTACTGACTGCAAGGCAGATACAACTGTATGGCAATACAATTCAATATAATGCACTGCAAGATCTGAAGGACCTGTGATGACATCACAGGTCATGTGATCAGTGCAGAAGGCAGGGGTTGAGAAGGACCTGCGATAATGTCACCATCATGTGACCAGTGTAGGAGAGGCCTGCAGTGAAGAGGAGAAGTCCTGGGGAAAAAGCTGTGATGATGTCTGCTACATGAGGAGAGGTAAGTGAAGGGAGAGGCAGAGCAATGCTCGGAGTTATGGTTATTTAACTGGAACTGTATATTAGGGCTGAAGGGAGGGATGTTATCATGGGACTAAATGTTCAGGAGTGATGCTATTTATATGGGGCTGTATATTGATGGTGGCTGGGGGAGGGAGTGATTTACATGGGACTGTATGTTGGATAAGGCTGGGGAGGGGGTGATGTTATTTACATGGGACTGTATATTGAAGGTGGCTGGGGGAGGGAGTGATGTTATTTACATGGGACTGTATATTGATGGTGGCTGGGGGAGGGAGTGATGTTATTTACATGAGGCTGTATGTTGAAGGCAGCTGTGGGAGGTGGTGATATTATTTACACGGGACTGTATATTGATGGTGGCTGGGGAAAGGAGTGATGTTATTTACATGGGACTGTATATTGATGGAGGCTGTGGGAGGGAGTGATGTTATTTACATAGGACTGTATGTTGAAGGCGGCTGTGGGAGGGAGTGATGTTATTTACATGGGACTGTATATTGATGGTGGCTGGGGGAAGGAGTGATGTTATTTACATGGGACTGTATATTGATGGAGGCTGTGGGAGGGAGTGATGTTATTTACATAGGACTGTATGTTGATGGCGGCTGTGGGAGGGAGTGATGTTATTTACATAGGACTGTATGTTGATGGCGGCTGTGGGAAGGAGTGATGTTATTTACATGGGACTGTATGTTGGAGGAGGCTGGGGAGGGGGCGATTTTATTTACATGAGGCTGTATGTTGGAGGAGGCTGGAGAGGGGGTGGTGTTATTTACATGAGACTATATGTTGAAGGTGGCTGGGGAGGGGGTGATGTTATTTACATGGGACTGTATATTGGAGGGGGCTGTAGACAGAGAAGGATGTTATTTACATGGGACTGTATATTGGAGAGGGCTGGAGAGACGGTGTGATGTTATTTATGTGGGACTGTATGTTGATGGTAGCTGGAGAGGGGGTGGTGTTATTTACATTGTACGCTATGGCGGACGAAGGGAAATAGTGCTATTTACATGGGACTGTATGGTGGAGGGGCTGAGGAATTATAATTTGTGAGGACACTAAAAGGAGGAATATAACTACAGGGGCACTATAACATATAGTATTATAACAGGAGGGGGCATAAATACTGGGGGCACTGTGGGGGCATTTTAAATCCAGGGGACATTAGACGTTCTTATTACTACTGGGGGCTCTGTAGGAGTGACTTATAGATCCACCTTATTTCTACAAAGAGCACTATAGGGGCCTTATTACTACTGAGGGGTCTGTGAGGGCATTATTAATACTGGAGGGCTCTTATACTAATAGAGGCACTCTTGGGGAGCATTATGACTGTTGGGGGCATTGTAGGAGGCAGTATTACTAATGAGGACCCTCTAGAAAGGAATTACTATTGGTGGGACTATGAGGAGCACTATTACTATGGGGGGGGCACTATTATTTTTTCAGGATAGTATTTTGGGGTACTGGGGAGAACAGCGAGCAGCAGGAGAACACTGTGCGAACTTCATGTTGGGGGATGATGATAGAAATGTGAGGAAGCTAAGATGTCTGTGTGTCACACTCTGCAGAGACGAGGTGCAGCTGAAAGAAGTTGTCTGGACCGAGTGGAGAAGATGATGACAGAGAAGATCTACATAAGAGGAGACTTCACCTGGAGGCACCGGATGTGACAGGTATGTGCTGCTGTATAGCGAGTACAGCAAAATGCAGCGTGCGCGGGGACGGTCGACTTAGGCTACTTTCACACTAGAGGTAGCCTTCTCTGGCAGGCTGTTCTGGCGGGTGAGCAGCTTGCTGGATCCGTACTACCGCTAGTGCACCGTGCTGCAGTTTTATTCTAGTCGCCTCCGGCGGCACAGTGCACTAGCGGTAACACAGATCCGGCAGGCTGTTCCCCCGCCAGAACAGTGTGAAAGTAGCCTTAGAGAACTGGGCCATATTTATTGGGGCTTGGGCCCAGTATCCTTTGAGACCCTAGAAACGCCCCTGGTGTTACATAGGATTGCAGGTATGCAGCGACCAGGACCGCAGGAGCAATGTGTGAGTGTGGCAGCCTGATGGGGTAGTAATTGGTACTCACGTTTCTGCAGCCCCCTGGGCTGGCGTGCAGTGACGGAAAGGAAGGCTCCGGATTCCTTTGGGCACACTCTGGCTTCACGGAGGCGGGGGCATGGCTTCACGGAGGCGGGGGCATAGCTTCACGGAGGCGGCCATGGTTTATCGGTTTTGGGCCATGGTCGGTGAGGTCCGGCTTTCTTGGGTGAAGCCAGTGGCCACGCTACATGCAATGCACACACAAAAACATTTTTTGTCTAACCCTATTAAGTGTAGCACACTTAAAGGGGTTGTCTCACTTCAACAAATGCCATTTATTATGTAGGGAAAGTTAATACAAGGCGCTTACTAACGTATTCTTATTCTCCAAATTGACTCTTTTCCAGCACATTTTACACTGCTCGTATCCATGGTTTTGACCACTCTGCAATCCAGCAGTGGTGGCCGTACTTGCACACTATAGGTAAAGGTGTTGGCTTATGCGCACTTCCAGCCTTTCCCTATAGTGTGTAAGTACGGCCACCGCTGCTGGATTGCAGGGTGATCGTAACCACGGATATGTGCTGTGTATAATGTGATGGAAAGGAGGCAATATGGATAACAACAATATATAAGTAAGTGCCTTGTATTAACTTTCTCTCATGAAGTGAGACAACCCCTTTAACCCCTTTAAAGGGGTTCTGCAGTTTGTTTAAACTGATGATCTATCCACTGGATAGATCATCAGCATCTGATCGGCGGGGGTCCCATTATTTTCCATTGAAATGCATTAATGCCCGCTTCGGCACCAGGTGTTCCGGCAAAACGGATCCTGCGCCCTTTAAAAATGCAAAAAATTTTTATACCGGATCCGTTTTTCCGGATGACACGGGGGAGACGGATCCGGTGTGTCAATGCATTTGTTAGATGGATCTACATCCCGATCCATCTACAACTGCGATCCGTTTGCACACGGATTTCATGTCCGGATCCGGCAGGCAGTTCCGGCGACGGAACTGCCTGCCGGATCTTCACAACGCAAGTGTAAAAGTACCCTTATCTGGGGCGCAGGAGACTAGGGGCCCACCAAGGATTCCCCCACCTCCTTGGTGGGCCAGTCCGAGACTGTCCTTAATGGCATAGGGCTGTGATGACTAACCTACGGCACTCCAACTGTGGTAAAACTACAACTTGCTTGGCTGTTCTCAGAACTCTATAGAAATTAATAGAGCATGCTGGGAGTCGTAGTTTCACCACAGTTGAAGTGTCGGAGGTTAGCCATCACTGGTCTCTTGCTGGTGTAGATTTAGACCATTTTCTACGCCTAAAGTAGGCGTTCAGAATGATGAATGAGACGGGCCTGCCGGCTGATCCCCTTCCCAGCCCACTCCACTGTGACTTTTTTACACCTAGAGTGAGTGTGGAAAAGTCGCAGATTGCGGCGCAGAGTACCTTTGTGATGCAATATGCACCATAAATACGTCTAATATAGATGTATTTCTGTTAGTAAATAGCCCCCATTGTGTCAGTGTAAACAAAAAAATGTGTGCATGACTTGCAGTTACCTGGAGCTCCTTTCACTGTGATGACTGGTGGGGGACCTGGAGTTCAGACCCCCATGATCAGTATTGGTGGCCTACAACTGGGATCAGCAACCTCTGGCACTCCAGCTTTTCTCAGACTACAACTCCCAGAATCCGCTTTATGAGAGTCACAAGAACAGCCGAGTACGTGTGTGCATGCTGAATGGAGCTTGTTAGCTAGTCGGCAGACCTCCGGGCAGATTTATTATTGAAAATGCGCCAGTGTTTTAGCACATTTTGCACCACATTTGGTGGCCGTGCTTTACATCACATTTACTAACTGTTTTACACTCTTTTCTAAGCATTTTACGCCTCATCTGACAAGGGGGTGTGGCTTCACAGGAAATGGTTGTATCTTCACGAGACTAGGGATCGTGGCCTAATTATACCTCCATGCGCCGAAAATGTGAGAAAATTTGGGTGCATTTTTCGAGTGGAACAAAGCCGACATACTGTACTTTTTTTTATTAGCACACAGACAAATTTTAGGTGCACAGACACAAATATTTTGTCACATGAATGGAATTGTAGTATAAATCTGGGGCAGGATTTATGATACTTCAAATTTATAGAGGTTCAGAATAGTAAATTTGTCTAATATTAAGATTTATATTCTTAGACAGTCCAAAGTATGACACTATTAGTAAATCTGCCCCATTGAGTTTAGCTCAGACTCACAAGCTCTTTCAGTCTTTATCTGCACTCATAATGTTTACTTTAATATCAGGTTGGAAAACTCGGCTATTCTGACATGGATTTTAAAAGTAAATACACCAGCCACATCAGGTCTGAGGGATCTGTTTAACCTCTTCAAGACAAAGCCTATTTTCCTTTTTGCATTTTCATTTTTTCCCTCCCCACATTCCAAGAGTCATAACTTTTTGAATTTTCCTTTCATATAGCCATATGAGACGTTTTTTTTGCGGGACAAGTTGTATTTTTCAATGGCACCATTTCATTTATCATGCCTTTTATTTGAAAACGGAAAAGAAATTCTATGTGGGGTAAAATTGAAAAAAAACCCACAATTTTGTTGTGGGTAAACTGTTTGAAGGTTTTCTAAGAGATGCTATCTTAGAGCATCTCAACGGAAATAAGCAAATAACGCCATATCAGCATGGCTTCATGAGGGATCGGTCATGCCAAACTAATTTAATCAGTTTCTATGAGGAGGTAAGTTCTAGACTTGACAGCAGCGAATCAATGGATGTCATATATCTGGACTTCTCCAAAGCATTTGACACTGTACCACATAAAAGGTTAGTATATAAAAATGAGAATGCTCGGACTGGGAGAAAACGTCTGTATGTGGGTAACTAACTGGCTCAAAGATTGAAAACAGAGGGTGGTTATTAACGGTACACACTCAGATTGGGTCACTGTCACTAGTGGGATACCTCAGGGGTCAGTATTGGGGCCTATTCTCTTCAATATATTTATTAATGATCGTGTAGAAGGCTTGCATAGTAAAATATCAATTTTCGCAGATGACACTAAACTGTGTAAAGTAATATACACTGAAGAGGACTGTATACTACTACAGAGGGATCTGGATAGATTGGAGGCTTGGGCAGATAAGTGGCAGATGAGGTTTAACACTGACAAATGTAAGGTTATGCACATGGTAAGGAATAATACAAGTCACCCGTACATACTAAATGGTAAAACACTCGGTAACACTGACATGGAAAAGGATCTAGGAATTTTAATAAACAGCAAACTAAGCTGCAAGAACCAGTGTCAGGCAGCTGCTGCCAAGGCCAATAAGATAATGGGTTGCATCAAAAGGGCATAGATGCCCGTGATAAGAACATAGTCCTACCACTTTACAAATCGCTAGTCAGACCACACATGGAGTACTGTGTACAGTTCTGGGCTCCTGTAAACAAGGCAGACATAGCAGAGCTGGAGAGGGTTCAGAGGAGGGCAACTAAAGTAATAACTGGAATGGGGCAACTACAGTACCCTGAAAGATTATCAAAATTGGGGTTATTCACTTTAGAAAAAAGACGACTGAGGGGAGATCTAATTAATATGTATAAATATATCAGGGGTCAGTACAGAGATCTCTCCCATCATCTATTTATCCCCAGGACTGTGACTGTGACGAGGGGACATCCTCTGCGTCTGGAGGAAAGAAGGTTTGTACACAAACATAGAAAAGGATTCTTTACGGTAAGAGCAGTGAGACTATGGAACTCTCTGCCTGAGGAGGTGGTGATGGTGAGTACAATAAAGGAATTCAAGAGGGGCCTGGATGTATTTCTGGAGGGTAATATTATTACAGGCTATAGCTACTAGAGAGGGGTCGTTGATCCAGGGAGTTAGTCTGATTGCCTGATTGGAGTCGGGAAGGAATTTTTTATTCCCCTAAAGTGGGGAAAATTGGCTTCTACCTCACAGGTTTTTTTTTGCCTTCCTCTGGATCAACTTGCAGGATGACAGGCCGAACTGGATGGACAAATGACTTTTTTCGGCCTTGTGTACTATGTTACTATGTAATTCCGCTGAGGTGTTAACTGTGTGCAAAAAATCACATGACATCCTTATTCTGCAGCTCAATACGATTACGGCAATACGATACTTGTATTTTTTATTTTGTGTTATTACTTTTAAAATAATAGATAGCGTTGAAAAAAAATCTAAATTGTATTTGCATCCCCATTTTCTGACAACCGCACGGAAATTATTTTGATATTTTAATAATTCAGACATTTTCAAACTTAGTGTTTCCTGTTATGTTTAATTTTTTTTGTTTTTTTTTATATGAAAATTAGGAAAGGGTGGTGATTTAAACTTTTAATATTTTTATTTATACATACTTTTTAGCCTCCTAAGGGGGGACACACCCTGCTGAGCTGAGCCTCTTGTACAGCTTAGAAGGGAGTTTACTATGACAGCCCTGGGAAGTTCCAGCAGGCCCCATACTGTCATGCTAACTGATCGGAAGGCAGAGGAAGCCGCATCCCTCTGCCTTACCTTACAGATCTTTTTTTTTTGGTGGCATCTGAGGAGTTAAATGACCAGGTTTGGCGTGATCGCTGTTCCCTGTCATTGCGGCCGGGTGCCTGCTATCACATATGGAATGTTCTCATTAGCATCACAATTATTTGTAAAAAAAAGAATGGCGGTTAATGGCTTCCATTTCAGTACAATTTTTTATTTGGCAGAACAGAGGGTTAGAGATGACCTTGTGTTCGCCCTGCGGTCGTTTCGCGGCGAATTTTGCTCGTTGGCAATTTGCCGAACATGCGAACACCCTGACCCAATTAAGACGTTTCAGCACATGTACACACCCCCACCCATATTACAGAACCCTATCTGGCAGCCATTTTACATTCTGTATTTTGTAAGTGTAGGGAGAGGTTGATTTGTGGAGCAGGGACAGACTGTTAGGGACACCAAATGCTAGCTAATAGGGCCACAAAAGTCCTTTTAAGGACTGGCATAGGTGTGCTATCGATAGGTGTGATATACTGAGGGGTGTGATATACTTATAATATACTTTCTAACATAGAAAGTATATTATAGTGCATTTGTATTGTGCAGCAGTTGTGTGCGGTTCTGCCGCGATACCACAGCTATATAGAGGGACAAACGCTATTGGAATAATAACTAATTGCAACTGGTGTGATACACCTGTTGCCCCAGAAAAAAATGATTGAGGGGTGTGATATACCTATAATATACTTTCTAATATAGAAAGTATATTATAGTGCATTTGTATTGTGCAGCAGTTGTGTGCGGTTCTGCTGCGATACCGCAGGTATATAGAGGGACAAGCGTTATTGGAACAACTATTTGCAACAGTGTGATATATCTGTTGCCCCCCAAAAAACTGATTAAGGGGTGCGATATACCTACTTCCACAAAATACTAATTAAGGGGTTTGATATACCTGCTTCCACAAAATACTGATTGAGGGGTGCGATATACCTGCTTCTACAAAATACTGATTAGGGGTTCTATATACATGCTTCCACAAAATACTGATTGAAGGGTGCGATATACCTGCTTCCACCAAATATTGATTGAGGCCTGCGATACACCGGCTTCCACAAAATACTTATGAGGGGTGCTATATACCAGCTTCCACCAAATATTGATTCAGGGGTTCTATATACCTGTTTCCACAAAATACTGATTGAGGGGTGCGATATACCTGCTTCTACAAAACACTGATTATGGGGTTCTATACACCCGCTTCCACAAAATACTGATTGAGGGGTGCGATATACCAGCTTCCACCAAATACTGATTGAGGCCTGCGATATACCTGCTTCCACAAAATACTGATTGAGGGGTGCGATATACCTGCTTCCACCAAATATTGATTCAGGGGTTCTATATACCTGTTTCCACAAAATACTGATTGAGGGGTGCGATATACCTGCTTCTACAAAATACTGATTAAGGGGTTCTATATACCTGATTCCACAAAATAATGATTGAGGGGTGTGCTATACCTGCTTCCACCAAATATTGATTCAGCGGTTCTATATATTTGTTTCCACAAATAACTGATTAAGGGGTGCGATATAACTGCTTCTACAAAATACAGATTAAGGGGTTTTATATACCTGCTTCCACAAAATACTGATTGAGGGGTGCGATATACCTGCTTCCACCAAATACAGATTGAGGCCTGCGATATACCTGCTTCTACAAAATACTGATTGAGGGGTGCAATATACCTGCTTCCACCAAATATTGATTCAGGGGTTCTATATACCTTTTTCCACAAAATAATGATTGAGGGGTGCGATATAACTTCTTCTACAAAATACTGATTACAGGGTTCTATATACCTGCTTCCACAAAATACTGATTGAGGGGTGCGATATACCTGCTTCCATCAAATATTGATTGAAGCCTGTGATACACCGGCTTCCACAAAATACTGATTGAGGGGTGCGATATACCTGCTTCCACCAAATATTGATTCAGGGGTTCTATATACCTGCGTCAACAAAATACTGATGGAGGGGTGCGATATACTGGCTTCCACCAAATATTTATTGAGGCCTGCGATATACCTGCTTCCGCAAATACTGCTCTTCTCTAGGGACTTTGGCACAGGGTCATTTGGAAAATGACAGGCAGAGGAAGAGGCAGGCCGTTCCGCAGAGGTGGTAGGGATCAGGCAGATGCACCAGGCCGTAGCCTAGGTGGGAAGTTGGAGAAGGTGCGTGCGATTACGTCAAAGGACGCATCAAATTTGGTTGAGTGGCTCACTCAGCCTTCTACTTCTGCACCCTCCTCATCCTCTGTATCTGCACCCTCCTTACTCTCTGCTGTGTGCACCCCCAAAGACACCACCACCATAGCCCCTCCACTCGAGAGGAATTATTTTCCCATCCATTCCCAGACCTTACTGATGCGCAGCCATTCTTGACATCGGATGAGGAAGAGGAGGTAGCAACGGACGCCACCCAGCGCGTCTGACGACAGTACCCAGATCAGCCCAAGGAGGGTGGTCCCCGCTATTGCTGCCTACACCGAGATCCCTAATGTCAGTGGTGGTAAAGGTGACGAAGATGACGTGTTGATGGACGTCACGTGGGTACCCACAAGAGAGAAAGAGGAGGGGAGTTCAGAGGGAGAGACGAAGCAGCAGATAGGGAGGAGAAGGAGGATAAGCAGGCAGAAGTCGCAGTGCACAGAAGGCAAAAGCAGACTGCAAATGTATCTGAAGCGAGCCATCCACCATGCACGGTCACATCTTGTGCTCGCAGGAACGCCGGCACATGGCTCCGCAGTGTGGGCTTTTTTTAGCGTATCAGCTGATGACAATAGTGTTGCCATCTGCAGCCTGTGCTGTCAACGCATAAGTCGCAGTAAGCCCAACACTCTCCTAGGGATGACCGCCTTAAGAAGGCACCTGGCATCCCATCACCGACCCCAGTGGTGGCAACGCCATCAGAACCCACAAAGCCACACTCCTGGCGCTCCAGGTCCTGCCTCTTCTCCTTCTCCTCTCTCCTCCCATTTGTCCTCCACTCCACCTTCCACAGTGCTGTCGTCGCGTTAATCTGGCAGAAGGATGGCTTCCGTGGGCCAAATGTTCGAGTGTAAAAAGTTGATGACGCCGGATAACCCTTTTGCCCAACGGCTGACTGCTGGCTTGTCGGAACTGCTAGCTCGCCAACTACTACCATATAAACTGGTGGACTCGGAGGCCTTTAGAATATTTGTGGCCATAGGCACACCACAATGGAAGGTCCCTGGAAGGAGATATTTCTCCCAGAAGGGCATCCCAGAGCTATATGGCCATTTTCAGCGCCAATTGAATATATCTCTGGCACACAGTGTCAGTGCCAAAATACATCGGACCACAGACACGTGGTCTAGCAAACACGGGCAGGGAAGGTACATAACTTTTACTGCCTACTGGGTGAACCTTCTGACGGCCGTCAAGAATGTAACCCATGGCACCCGTGTGGATTTGGTGTTACCACCACGGATTGCATGCAGGCCTGCCTCTTCTTCTCCTCCTCCTACTCCACTGCAACCGCCTCTTTCGCTGCACCCCCCAAGCTCCCCAGAACCTATTCAATGTGCCAGGTGAGACGTTGCCATGCTGTGCTGTGGCTGTTGTGCCTGGAAGCCAAGAGCCACACCGGTCCTGCACTGCTTTCAGCTCTGCGGTCACAGGCCGATCAGTGGCTAACCTCGCTCAATTTAACAGTTGATGAAGTGGTGTGCGACAACGGTGCCAATCTTCTGAGTGTGCTGAAACAGGTCAAAATGACACACGTGCCGTGCATGGCGCACATTCTGAACTTAGTCGTGCAGCGATTCTTTGCCAAATACCCCGGGGTCCAGGACATCTTGCGGCATCCCAGGAAAATCTCTAGCCATTTTAGAAGATCTTACACGACCATGGCTTGCCTTGCTGACATTCAGCGGCGACACCACCTGCCCGTAAGACGTCTGATTTGTGACAGCCCGACGTGCTGGAACTCCACCTTGTATATGCTTGATAGGCTGCCCCAGCAGCAACGCGCTGTTAACGACTACCTGTACGAACTCTGCAGCAGGACAGGTTCTTTGAGCTTGGTTTCTTTTCGGCGCCAGTGGCTGGTCATGCATGACGCATGCAGACTTCTGCGGCCATTTGATGAGATCACCAAACTGGTCAGTCGCAGCCAGGGCACCATCAGTGACATCATACCTTACGCCTTCTTTCTGGAGCGTGCATTGCGTCATGTCATTGATCAAGCCGTCGAGGAGCAGGAGCTGGAAGATGAGGAAGTCACAATGTTGAATAAATTCCCAGGGGGGGCTACTCCATCTGAGACAAGTCAGCAGGAGTCAGAAGAGGAGTCAGAGGAGGATGGTGGCTGTGGGGGGAGGAGGAGGAGCAAGAAGAGCAGGCTTTGAGGGGGACTTTTAACTTTTCGGGGATCCCTGGTGTTGTCCATGGCAGGGGGAGCAGACCGAGGACGAAATTCTCCTGGGCGATGAGCAGGAGCCAGGGCGCTCCACCGCTTCCAATTTAGTGCAAATGGGGGCCTTTATGCTCCAGTGTTTGAAGAGGGACCCCCGTATAAAAAGCATAAATGGCAAGGACCAGTACTGGGTAGCAACATACTTAGACCCCCGGTACAAACACAAAATGGCGGACATGTTACCAGCATCACAGAGGCAAGTCAGAATGCAGCATTTCCAGGCCTTGCTGGGAGAGATGCTGCATTCTACTGTTGCGGGCGCTGGCGGGTGCGGGTACCATTCCTACCGCGCCTGCAAGAAGAGGGCGATTTGAAGATGTGTTGGTCACTTCGGATATGAGATCATTCTTGCAGCCAACCCATTGACAGCTGCCCTCAGGATCCAGCCTCAGGGAACGCCTAGACCGACAGTTGTCCGACTACATCGGGTTAACGGCCGATGTGGACGCTCTGAGAAACGAGGAACACCTGGACTACTGGGTGTGCAGGCTTGACCTGTGGCCAGAGCTGGTACAATTTGCCGTGAAACTCTTGGCTTGCCCCTCGTCGAGCGTCCTGTCCAAAAGGACATTCCGCGCAGCAGGGGGGATCGTGTCCGATAAGTGCACTAACCTAGCTCACAATAGTGTGGACTACCTCACATTTCTAAAAATGAATGAGGCATGGATCTCAGAGGAATTCAACACCTGTGACGACTACCTGGAATTGAATTTGCTCATGCCAGCCCACACATATCCCAGAACAAATAATGGTCCTTGTCTTATGTATATACAGCAGCATAAAAGGCCTTTTCTGTCAGGTGAATGCCTAATGTTTGGGGCCTGTATTCCACTGGCCTGCAGTAAAATTGTTATCCACTGAATGTCTAATATACCTCCAGCCACATAATCACTTGTTCTTTTCTGTCTGGTGAATGCCTAATGTTTGGGGCCTGTACTCCAGTGGCCTACAGAGAGTTTCCCTTTAAGACGCATAAAAATGGCTTCTGATTAAAATGCATATTCTTTGTGGGAATATTTGCCATTGACCCCCCTCTGGTATGTCACTGTCCATGCTGTGGGACTATTTGTGCAGTTCTAGTAAGTACTTGGTGGCTGCAAAGATGACTTGAAGGTTTTTCAGGTTCGCCTGCCATTAAAGTGAATGGGGCCCGCCGCGAACGCACGGTTCGCGAATATTTGATCCCGGCCGTTGTTCGTCCATCACTACAGAGTGTCACACTGCGTCAAAAACGGAAGCACTTCCTGATGAATCATAAACTACCTGATGCCAAATATAGGGGTACATCATCAGAAAAGCCCCAGTAAAATTAGTGGGGTCATTAATGGAAGTTTTTCTTTGACATTGCATAATGGTTCCCTATTACTGTAGTGTAATAATACATTTTTACCACTAGGTGTCAGGATAGGAAAAATAATGTTCACTGACAGTCCTAGAATGCGGTAAATTTTTATGAAACGTAAATCTAAGCTGCCATTATATTTTATTCAGGTAAAGATATCATGTTCAGAAGAGCAGAGAGAGGCGCTCAGGACAAGCTGTTAGATTGCTGATCTGATGAATACATGTAGGCTTCAAAAGAGAAATAGAGCAAAAGTCTTAAAAAACCCAATTTAAGAAAAAATATTTTTTAGCTAAAAATATGGAACATGCATTTTAGTGAGAGAAATTATGTTTTAATATATGAAAATTAGTCTCTAGGATCAATGGGGGCATTGCCTTTACTCCTAGAGCAGGGGTCGGCAACCTGCGGCACGCGTGCCAGAGGTGGCACGCAGAACGCTTTCTGCTGGCACTCCAGCTATCACCAAATGACAGCAAGACTTTTCAGGTTTGTCGTCATTTGTTGGATGCCCCGCTGCCGTGCTGTACCTCTGAACATAAAGATCTTCAGCTAGGCCCGACCCTCACGCTTCCCGTCTGGGACTCCACAGAGGAGTGATAGCAGAGGGTGGCACTCTGCTACCCTACAGGCTGGCTGCTACTGTACCTTGTCGCTGCCAGAAATGCTGCCAGAGGTATTTAAATGTACTGAGAGTTTCTGTGTGACCACATTGGGGGTGGGGAGATGAGGGGGAGATGGGGAAACCAGCATGTGACCTGATTGGGACCAGGGGCTTGGGGAGATGAGCATGTCACTAGATTGGGGAAGGGGGGAGAGGAGAGTTTGGGAGATGGGAGAATAGAATGAGCATATGGCCAGATTTGCGGTGGGGGGAGGAAGGTGATCTTGGGGAAATGGGGGAACAAGCATGTGACCAGATTGGGATAGGAGTGCAGGATTGTGAGTTTAGGGAGATGGAGGAATGAGCACTGTGACCAGATTGAGGGTGGGAGAGGTAGGTGAGCCGGAACAAGATTGCTGGGGGGATAGGGGAGGCTGGTTATGAAGGGAGACCAGCTTTCTGACTACTTAGGTGTATTGGGGGTATGGTTGAGCACGAATATTCGAATAGCAACTTTTTATTGCGAATATCACCACTTCGAGAATTTGCGAATATTTAGAATATAGTGCTATATATTCATTATATCGAATATTCTGCATTTTTTTTTCCATCTAAACACATGATTCCTCTCTGCTTCTTGCATGTGGGCCAATGAGAAGTGTGGTGTCTCACAGGGTGAAGTAATTGAGGGTATATATGTGTCTCCCAGGTTCTTAGCATATGCTGAAGAAAGTTATTTAGGAAAGGGTTAAAAACCTAAGCCTGGGTCCTGATGAGCTGCACCTGGGGAGTTGCTAGAAAACTGGGCTGTCAACACTCTTGCTCAGAACTTCCTGGGAGTGAGAGAAGCCACATCTCACTGAGGGACCCTGAAGGTCCAGAGCCTGCAAACTGCAAGTATCACAGGTTGCTGTTCAGACAGCGTGCTTATTTTGGGTGGACTGAGGATAGCTCATCCACGTCCTAGAGAGGGACCTATTGTTTAGTTAGAGCCTGGACAAGGCTAGGTGTTCTGTTTATGTTTTTGTATTTTAATGCAACCTATGAAATAAAGCTGGCAGGACGCCAGTTGAAATGCACTTCTGTCTCCTTCTGTGAAATACTCTGACTAATCCCCCTACCTTTTCACCTCTGGAAAGGTGAGTCAAATAACGGACTGTCACAGAAGGAAGCAATGTCAAGTTCACAACAATACTTGCACCAATCAGTAATCTGTAGTCAGACCTGCTAAAATGTGAAGTTTCACGTAGTGCGAAAAAATATTCTAATCACTGCCGATTAGCGCACTCGCGAATATATTGGAGCACTTGACTCTATCTGCATATAAAGCTATTCTAATGTTCTGCCGTGCCAACCATTTTCTCCAGTCTCAGGAAACTTATACCAGCTTGAAAAATGTAGCCAAAGTGACCCTCGCCTGTATATCGCGTTACTAATTTGCATTACACGATTTTTACTTTGCCGATTTATCACATTCAATAATTTCGAATTCGCGAAATTTGAGAATATATGACAAATATTCTACAAAATATTTGTGAAATATCACAAATCCGAATATAGCCCCTGCCGCTCATCACTAATTGGGGGAAGGAGTGATGAGCCTGAAAATGATTTCTGGGGCGGATGGGGAACAAGCTAACTGCCTGCAGTGCAGCCAGGATCGCATAAGTCTTGCTCGTGCGCAGTGCGCCCCGCTGGAACCTGGCTAACAGCGGCAGCCGTAGACCAGATCGCACCTTACCAAGGAGTGCACCGCTCATGCGCGAGACTTATGCGATCCTGGCCGCACTGCAGGCTGTCAATCTAACAAGGGGGCATGCTTACCTTGACTTGAAGCAAGGAAGCCACTGCCCCCTTGACTTCAAGCTGACTGGCAAGATAGTGCTGATGGCGCTTAAAACATGTTTTTTTTTTAACCTATGGAGCATCAGACTAACCGATCAAACATATGATTAACAACAGACTGGGGGCTACTATGAGGTAATGCTGGCAATAATAAGAGTATAATGATGCTCCAACAGTGTCCGTACAGCTGAATAGTAACTACTACTACCACCATGGCCTTGTGATGCGTGCTCCATGTTATTTATTAGGAAATTATGTTCTTTTTGGTTTACATTACATATGGATGGTAGGAAGTTCAAAGCAATCCAGATACAGAAGAGACGGACAAAATATCAGCACTGCTTTTGGTCCTTGAATGTGTATACCTCGTTTTGTGCTTGACCTGATCCAAACGCCAATCAATTATTTAGAAATAGTTTCATATTTGGCGTTGTGAGCTAATTAACCTGAAAAATATAATTTATTCTTATTTTCAAAATTCTCATTGGAGGAGAAAATTCAAAATTATGATAAAATCTGTGATGTATGTATGCTCAACGTATATGTAGTTCACACACAGTTGTTTTTATTTAGAAAACATTAACTACTTTTGAAATGTAGTAGGCAAATGATGTAATATATGTTTTCATGTCATTTTCCTATACAGTACTGTGGACAGTCTTGATGAGCCTGAAGACTCTGATGCGGCATTAGGTGATACGCCGGCAGTTTTTTCACCGGCAGCTAGTCCTTCCCCAACGCCCGCTGAGGAGCCGGACCAGCCATCCCAGGCTGAGGCCACCCGATCTTCGCGGAGCCCTTCACCACTCCAGCAGCCGCAGCCCAGGCGTCGCCGCAATGTTTCTCAATCTTCCTCTGGGCAACCGACTTGGGAGATTATAGATGCCCGAGTCATAGATTCTCTTGCCCAGAGGAGGAGTGATGGCATTGAGGAGTCAATGCTGAGGGGCCTTGCACCTTTATTGAAGCAAGTGCCCATTGAAATGCATCATGAATGTGTTGCATCAATGGCCCTTGTTATTAAAATGTACGCCTCCCCTTACCAGGGAAACATACACTCCCACATTAATGATCTGCGCAGGCAGATCTTGAATATCCCCCCACAGCAACATGGGCGCAGCTATCACCAGCCTCAATACCCACCTCAAGGGCCATCTTTCCCCCCCCAACTGACTTACCAACGGTCCCAAGACCGATAGAATCCACTTTCACACCAAGTATTGCAACTCGGGCCACTGATCCTGGCCATGTACGGCCACAATCATCGTATGGGCATGGCTCGTTTACACAAGACCTTTTTGATCTGTAGTGTCATATGTTCTTGAAATGTTTTTTTGTTTTGATTATTGTTGTTTGTGTATCCTTTATTTAATGACATGTTTCAAAAAGAAAATTTTGATCAGAAAATTTTAATTGACTTGTGTGAATTTTATTCAATAAACCAACTTTTACAACTTTTATAACTTCAACACATTTCCTAAACACATATAGACGCACACCAGTTCACAATGTACATACATTTTTATTTTGAGGAACATAATGTGTATTTTGCTAGAATGAGAACATGAGGTATTAGAAGACTTTTTGGCCCATTACACTAAATACTAATGATGTTAATGTTGGTGACATTTTGTGGAAAAAATCATTAGTATTGATATTTACTTTTAACTATGTGCTGGCCAAAAAACCTCAGCCCGCAAGCCCACGTCAAGGGTTCTCATTCTCTTGCGAGTCCCTACACTCAACTACCACAATAAATTAACATAATCTATCTACAAAATAATAAACAACTAAAGAGCCCAGAAGATTTCAAAAACTGCCACGAATAGCATCCCTCTGCCATGGCAAGGACCCCTCTGGGCTGTAAAAGTAGTCTGCATAGAGTTCCCGAACTGCAATGCCTGCAGTCCCAGGTCGTTTATGCAGGGTCCTTTCCAAACCCAAACCTGATGACGTCGGAAAATCTTCCATGTCAACAGAAGAGGAAGCCTCATTAATCCTGGTGAAGTTGTGTAGAACAACACAAGCTTGAATCACCAGGGTAGCATTCTCCGGATCCATTTGTATGGATGACAAAAGCACCCTTCACCTGCTAGAGAGTATTCCAAAAGCGCACTCAACATACCGATGGGCACGAGTCAACCGGTAGTTGAAAATACGCCTCCTGACATCCAAACCACGCTTTGGAAAGGGCCGCATAACATGGGGAGTCAATGCAAACCCTTCATTCGCCACAATGACAAATGGAGCCGGCGGACCTGGATATCCGGGCAGTCTTCTGGACTCGGGCAGGGCAAGTTGGTTGGCACGAAGCCGCTCACCCATTCTAGAAGCACTAAAGATGCGAGCATCCGCAGTGCTTCCATAGTCCCCGATATCAACCATTATAAACCGGTAGTTACTTTTTTTTTAACAAATCTTTATTTAACTTTTCCATCTGTTATACGATAGTAATAAATTGCATATCAAATGATAAGACATAACAAAAACATAAAGGTACAAAAAACATAAAGGTACATCTTCGGTCTGAACAGATCATACAAGAGATTTATATGAGGACTACAGAATAAATCTTACGCGAAGCACAAAAGGTACATACTGGCATATAGGTTATATGTGCAGGTGACTGTTATAAACCGGTAGTTACTGTCAGCAACAGCCATCAGCACTACTGCGTGCAGAATTATTAGGCAAATTAGTATTTTGACCACATCATCCTCTTTATGCATGCTGTCTTACTCCAAGCTGTATAGGCTCGAAAGCCTACTACCAATTAAGCATATAAGGTGATGTGCATCTCTGTAATGAGAAGGGGTGTGGTCTAATGACATCAACACCCTATATAGGTGTGCATAATTATTAGGCAACTTCCTTTCTTTGGCAAAAATGGGTCAAAAGAAGGACTTGACAGGCTCAGAAAAGTCAAAAATAGTGAGATATCTTGCAGAGGGATGCAGCACTCTTAAAATTGCAAAGCTTCTGAAGCGTGATCATCGAACAATCAAGCGTTTCATTCAAAATAGTCAACAGGGTCGCAAGAAGCGTGTGGAAAAACCAAGGCGCAAAATAACTGCCCATGACTGAGAAAAGTCAAGCGTGCAGCTGCCAAGATGCCACTTGCCACCAGTTTGGCCATATTTCAGAGCTTCAACATCACTGGAGTGCCCAAAAGCACAAGGTGTGCAATACTCAGAGACATGGCCAAGGTAAGAAAGGCTGAAAGACGACCACCACTGAACAAGACACACAAGCTGAAACGTCAAGATTGGGCCAAGAAATATCTCAAGACTGATTTTTCTAAGGTTTTATGGACTGATGAAATGAGAGTGAGTCTTGATGGGCCAGATGGATGGGCCCGTGGCTGGATTGGTAAAGGAGCCGAGAGCTCCAGTCCGACTTAGACGCCAGCAAGGTGGAGGTGGAGTACTGGTTTGGGCTGGTATCATCAAAAATGAGCTTGTGGGGCCTTTTCGGGTTGAGGATGGAGTCAAGCTCAACTCCCAGTCCTACTGCAGTTTCTGGAAGACACCTTCTTCAAGCAGTGGTACAGGAAGAAGTCTGCATCCTTCAAGAAAAACATGATTTTCATGCAGGACAATGCTCCATCACACGCGTCCAAGTACTCCACAGCGTGGCTGGCAAGAAAGGGTATAAAAGAAGAAAATCTAATGACATGGCCTCCTTGTTCACCTGATCTGAACCCCATTGAGAAACCTGTGGTCCATCATCAAATGTGAGATTTACAAGGAGGAAAACAGTACACCTCTCTGAACAGTGTCTGGGAGGCTGTGGTTGCTGCTGCACGCAATGTTGATGGTGAACAGATCAAAACACTGACAGAATCCATGGATGGCAGGCTTTTGAGTGTCCTTGCAAAGAAAGGTGGCTATATTGGTCACTGATTTGTTTTTGTTTTGTTTTTGAATGTCAGAAATGTATATTTGTGAATGTTGAGATGTTATATTGGTTCCACTGGTAAAAATAAATAATTGAAATGGGTATATATTTGTTTTTTGTTAAGTTGCCTAATAATTATGCACAGTAATAGTCACCTGCACACACAGATATCCCCCTAAAATAGCTAAAACTAAAAACAAACTAAAAACTACTTCCAAAAATATTCAGCTTTGATATTAATGAGTTTTTGGGTTCATTGAGAACATGGTTGTTGTTCAATAATTAAATTTATCCTCAAAAATACAACTTGCCTAATAATTCTGCACTCCCTGTAATGTTTATAATTGAAGACCGGGACCCTGAGTGAGGAGGCTTCTTCATACGGATGTGCTTGCCATCCATTGCCCTGATGCAGTTTGCAAACTGTGCAGAAATATTGAGCGATCCGAACCCAATCGTCCGCCTTGGGCTGTGGCATCACCGTCTCTCGGAGTTGCTGCCAGATGACATGGCAAGTGTGACGCACAATCCGAGAAATTGTTGAGGTTCCTAAAGAAACTCAAAATGCAGGAATGCAAAAGAGTTCCCAGTTGCAAGGAATCTGTAGGAAAAAATAAAAATAAAAAATCAGTAAGCAGCAAATCAAAGGAGCATCAGATACATGATTCGCCTATAATGTTGTATACAAGACATGATTTTAAACAATCTATGTCCATTGTTGACTAAACAAAACAAAAAATTGATTTTGTGTTTATGAAACAAACACTACCAGCGATTGGGGTGTGGGCAGTACTACCACAACTAAGTTACAACAACTGTGTTTAGACCCTTTACATGCAGAAGGTTATGGACGACTTAAGAATGATATGAACATTTTGCATGATGATGACGTTAGCTGAACACAAATTGGAAACCTGCTTAAAGAATCGACGACCTTTAATATTGCCATGTTATGTTTCAGGGATTCAAGTTAAAAAAAAATAATGACATAACAATGTTCACAAAACATTATGGCAAAGAAAGGTTACTTCAGCAAACAGTAGCACATGTCTAACAGCAGCCATTTTCTAACACATGTTCCTCCTGACAGAACACTGCACATTACTGTAGAAACTATAAAAGTAAAATATTGCTTACCTCAACGTGACAATGAGCCTTTCCTCAGGAGAAATGCTGCGCCTCATATTGGTGTCCATGAAGGTAAGGACAGTACGTACAGACGACAGCAAGCAATCAAATGTATTCACTGACATCCGACAGAAGGAAAAAAACTTCTCAGGATGCAGGCGAAGATCTTGGTAGAGGGTATGAAAGTGTCCTTTTCCGGTAGCGTTGTGAAACAATCGGATGGACCCAAAATCGCCGCCTTCTACTAGCTTCCTCGTCCAACAAATGAGTGCGCTGTCCCCATCGCGAGAAATAAGCCAATGCAGTACGACCTCTTCCTTGGAGTCATCCGCCATGGTGAAACAGCAAAGACAAGCAACCAAAAGAACCTCTGTACCCTGTAAAGACTACAGAAAATGGCCACCAAACCAAACTCAGGTGCCCTTCATTTATACCAGTATCCTGGGTGGAGATATTAAAATGTAATTTTTTTCACCCTTCCTTGTTCTCTGACGGTCCGCAAAAAAACCGGAAGACACACGGAAACACAACGAAACAAAAACGGACACGGATCACGTAACAACGGAAAGCCCATTTTGCGGACCGATAAAAACAACGGTCGTGTGCATGAGGCCTTAGGCTTAGTTCACACTTCACTTTTTTTGTCTCTTATTGTTATCCCAAGCAGGTGCAGGTCAAAACCACAAAACAGGTGCAGATCTATTTATGAACCTAATCCGAGAGTAGGCTTGGTCCTGAATTTGCCTCACAATAAGGGAGCATTCACACGACCATGTGGTTTTGCGTCCGCAAATCACGGATCCGTGTGTTCCGTATGTCTTCAGCTATCTTTCCGTTTCCCCGGACGTGGTTGCTTCCCTGTGTCATCCGTTTTTTCACGGTCCGCAAAAAAAACGGAAGGGTTAAAATTGACAAATTTTAATGTCCAACCCCTTTCAAACTGACATAACAAGGTCACATGATCGCTCAGGCACCATTTTCTACTACTTTTAGAGCGTAGTGTGCTTTGTTAGAATCCTCAGTTTTTGCTTGCATAGCTTTCTGGCGATTTTTGTTTGTTCAGCATGCCCAAAAACACGTGTGGATACAGTTCTCCTGTACTGGCTTCTCTCTCGGCGATACGAACAGCAGTCACCAATGTTGGACGAGGAACCGAGTAGGAAGCACCTTTGGGTTCACCCCATTGTCTCACAATGGTGCAGGAAGGGCCACTTTAATACTTTGTACGCCGACTTGAGGCAACACCCGGAGAAATTTCATCTATTTTGCCGGATGTCGGTGTCCACCTTTGACCGTCTGCTGGAGTCTCTTCGTCCTGGTCTCATCTTCCAGAACACTAATATGAGGCGCAGCAGATCACCTGAAGAAAGGCTAATCGTCACCTTGAGGTAAATACCAATATTCTAAACTTTGAGTTCTTGCTGGGGATTTCTACTATTTCTACGATCGTTCCACACACTTGTAAAGTAATCTGGGAGCGACTTCGAGAGATAGTGATGCCGGAGCCCAGAGTGCAAGATTGGCTACGTATTGCTCAGAGATTTGAACAATGTGCCCAGTTTCCAAACTGTATTGGGGTGCTGGATGGAAAGCACATACGTGTGAAGCCGGCTCACTCAGGGTCCCGATTCTTCAAATTTAAGCAATATTTTTCTGTGGTCCTGTTGGGCCTTGGTTGACAGCGACTACAAGTTTATAATTGCTCGACATCGGGGCCTATGGGAGCACTTCTGATGCACTAATATTTCGTGCTTCCAGAATGGGTGAACGGCTTCAGTCCAACCAACTCGACCTGCCACAGCCAAGAAGACTGTCTGGATCAGCTGGACATCCGGCTCCTTTTGTCATTGTGGCTGACGAAGGTTTTGCACTGACAACACATGTGATGCGGCCCTCCCAATACGTGATTTAGATGAAAGGAGGTCTGTCTTCAACTACAGGCTGACTCGTGCACGCCGTTATGTAGAGTGCGCTTTTGGACTACTTTCCAATAAGTGGAGGGTCTTTATGTCAGCTATACAAATGGATCCTGAGAATGCTACCCTGGTGATTCAAGCGTGTGTTCTTCTTCACAATTTCATCAGGATGTACGATGCTTCCTTCGATGCAGACTGGACCAATACATGACCTCTTCATCGTTTGGCCTGGACCAGACGCTTCATGGAAGACCAGGATCATCAGGCCTGCATATTCGTGATTTATATGCTGACTATTTTATCAGCCCAGAGGGCGCATTGTCATGGCAGTTAGAAGGCAAATCATGGCAGGCACTAAATGAATATTGACTCAGAACAATAATGATCAGTTAGTTTAGTTTAGTTTGTTTCCAAGTTGTTATTGTTAGAGTAGGACTTGCAAGAGAATGAGGACCTTGATGCGGGCTGGCGGGCTTGCGGGCTGGGGTATCTTTCAATGCCAAATTAAAATTAAATTCTCTACTGAAATTTTTTTTTTTTCTAATCTAAATTTTAAAAACTATTTTATCTGCAATTAAAATCTAAAATTTGATTTTGCCATTAGATACCCTCTAATACCTCATTACTATCAACCATTGCCATGAATGATTATAATAAAAATCAGTACTTCAGCTCATGTATGAGATGGGGGCATATCATCATGATATGATCCCAGTATGTGATAGGTATTGGTGTCACCGGTCGATACATACCTATCATACACTGGGACCATATCCGGGTACTATGTCACCTATGAGGTTGATGTAATAGGAAGCTAAAATATACCATTTGGATGTACAGAGATAGGTTTCTCTATATTCATTCTGCAGGACCTGCGGTTACATCACAGTGCTTACCACAGGGAACGGGGTATCGCACTCTTTCAGAAAGCGGATTACTCGCATGGCATCCACTTGTGCGAAAGAGCCTTAATGGAGGCTCCTAACTGCACTAAAAAAATGAGAGGTTTCACATCCCTTTTAAAAAAAAACATTGCACAAATATGTTAGGCTACTTTCACACTAGCGTTCGGGTGTCCGCTCGTGCGCACCGTTTGAAGGGGCTCACGAGCGGCCCCGAACGCATCCGTCTGGCCCCAATGCATTCTCAGTGGAGGCGGAATCCACTGAGAATGCATCCGCCTGCCAGCGTTCAGCCTCCGCTCCGCTCAGTGAGCGGACACCTGAACGCTGCTTGCAGCGTTCGGTGTCCGCCTGGCCGTGCGGAGGCGAGCGGATCCGTCCACACTTACAATGTACAGTCAATGGGGACGGATCCGCTTGAAGATGACACAATATGGCTCAATCTTCAAGCGGATCCGTTCCCCATTGACTTTCAATGTAAAGTCTGAACGGATCCGCTACAGACACTTTCACACTTAGAAAATTTCTAAGTTTTAATGCAGACGCATCCGTTCTGAACGGTATGCGAACGCCCTGCATTATCGGAGCGGATCCGTCTGATGAAACATCAGCGGATCCGCTCCGAACGCTAGTGTGAAAGTAGCCTTAGAATCAAAATAAACTTTATGTCTGAAGTTAGGCATATATAAAACAAAAATAAAATTTTACAAGTCAAATAATTCCCTAATAAATTGGGCCTGAAGGCCTTGTGGTGGTGGCCGTCCCTCTTCATGTTCACGTCGGTGTATCTGGCCAGTATAAGAGCTGCTGGCTGCTGGCCAATCATAGCTGTACAGTGGTGGGGAAGTAACAGGGCATCTGGACAGAGATGGACGAGGCCAGGGGTGCTTACTGGAACCCATGGTGTTCCAATTACTCTCCATTTGTATTGCTCTATTATATGTACCAATTCTGCGGGGGTCTTGGGGCCATGAGAAGATATCAAGGATCGTGTTGAGGGTAGACATGAACACGGGCCGACGCACTTCTGGCACACGAGAGAGGAATGGAGCCAGAGATCGGAGCATTAATTCCTATGGGCTCTCTGATTGATTTCTATTTAGATAGTCTAGTACTTGACTATCTATGACAGCACGATTATCTGTTGGTGCCTGCACAGGAGGATTCCGGCTCCGGCGTCTTGGTGCTGGACGGATCTCTGCTGGTGTATCCTCTGGACCACTTGATGTCTGAATTTGCTGTGACATCTCTTGGGTTTGTTTTGGCGTGATCCAGTGATTTCTGAGTCTCTATTTGGGTCTCATCCGAATCTACCGACCCAGTTTGCTCCTCCAGATTATTAACAGTGCTGTAATAAAAATAAATAAAATAACTGTTTTTGTCAAATTTTCTATACACCTTTTTTTGTTTTACCACCAATTGGTTTTTGCTGGGTCTCTTTGCTGAAAGAGTAGAGTTTTTTTTGCTACTTTTTTGAGAAGATATAATTTTTGGCGCATTCATATTAGTCATCATTGGGCAAGGTGAAATTTTTTTTTTTTGTTTGGCTCCGTTTTTATGTATTAATGTTTTAACCAAGGGGTAAGGTGATGTGATATTTTTTTGTATCAGGTTTTCATGGACGCGGCGATACCTAATAAGTCTACTTATATTACCACAATGTGTATATATATTGTGGGGATTCGCTCTGGTAGGCAGGGTAAGCGGACGCAGTACAGACGCAAAAACAAAGGTTGTAAATCAAAGTTCAGTGTTTATTCACACATAGCAAGAAAACAAGCCAAAAGTAAGTGTTCAGTTTTGGTGCCTGTTCACACCACACAAAGTTCACAGTGCAAAAAGACTTCACCTGGTCAGCAGATGATTTTCACCCACAGTCCGCAGCAGGCTTTAGAGGCCTGTTTCCCCAGCCTATGGCTCTCACAAATAGATGCCTCAGTGTATCAAACCACAGACTCCTCAGCTCCTCTGTCATGGAGGATAATCCACACAGCTGAACGTGCTGGCTGGGTTTTTATATCCCAGCCAAAACCCGGCCTGGAACCGTGGGGAACAGCCACCCACCCTGCTCTTTGGCTGCTCCCAATAAGAACCGGCCCGGATTGGCTTTACAGCCATTCTGACAGCTGAATTGTCAGACTGCACTACAGAACTGACACTTCAGGAAAAAATCCGGTTCTTACCTCACCGAGGCCAGGAAACCTCGGTGACACGTATCTTCCGTCAATGACAGCTCCTTGTTCCTTCTTACAATATATATATGTGTATATATATATTATTTTTTTTATATATATATATATATATATACAAATTTTAGTTTGTTTAATTTAAAAAAATGTATTGGCCTTTTTTTCAACATTTATTTCTGTCCCACAATTGGTACTTTGAAACTTCAACTTTTGGGGGTCTGAACCCCTTTTTAATGCATTACTAAACTTCTGTATTGTAATGCATTTCGTAATTCACTAACACAGGGATGGTCAAACTACGGCTCTACAGCAGTTGAAAAACTACAATTCCCTCCATGCCCTGCTGTAGGCTGTTAACTGTAGACAGACTTTGCATGCTGGAAGTTGTAATTTTGCTACAGCTGGCGAGCCGCATTTTGCCCATCCCTGCTAACAGTTTGCCTAGAACAGTGTTTCCCAACCAGTGTGCCTCCAGCTGTTGCAAAACTACAACTCCCAGCATGCCTGGAGAGCCTATGGCTGTGCGGGCATGCTGGGAGTTGTAGTTTTGCAACAGCTGGAGGCACACTGGTTGGGAAACACTGGCCTAGAAAACCCAGCAAGGGCCTCGATGATGAATGGCAGGGAAATTACAAGTCAAATTGGTACACCATAGACTTTTTCCTGTGTGCAGGTGCACACAGAGAGGGATCCGAGTGTCGCCTCTGGCAACCGTGCCACAGGTTCGCCCCAGTGTAATAATAGTACGTTACTTGTCAGTAAAAATAAAAATGTAATAATATATATTTACTTATGGCCGCAACTCCATGATATCTCTTAAGAACCGCAGCTGCTTGGTGTAAATGTA